>NW_009710177.1:0-23106 GCF_000703405.1 Apaloderma vittatum | reverse complement strand
CCTGCTTTCTTATGGAATTGTTCTGTTCTGGGACCTCCTACATTATTATTAATATAAAAATCATCTGGTTTCCCTCTTGAAGTTCTGTTTTGAAAGCAGAGAGTCAGCCCCGCCCGTTCATTATAAACACTCATCAAAACTACTTATCAAAGCCACCTAGTTCAAGTTCGACTGAAACCACACATGAAGTATTTCCCAGTGGCAACTTGCACCAAGAAAATAAAACCAAAATATATCACTTTATTACACATGACTTCTAGTAATTGTATAGTCTTCAAAAAGTGGATTAGCTTACAATTTTAAGACTTTCACAAACACACACAATGAAATCCAGTCATTCACAGAGTAAATGTAGTGGAAAGATGAAATTCTCCAATGTTCGAAATAAAAGGAGGAAAAGCACTTGCAAACAGAGAAGTGAAGATGTTAGCCTGTACGTTCAAGTCCTGCAAAACCACCTAAAAAGGTTCTTTAACTGGCCAGAACGGCAGAATCTTAGTTTAAAGTATTAAAATCACAAAGCTAAAACTGAGATATTAGCCAGGCTTTAGAGATCTCAAAATACTTTGTATTTTTCCATCTTAAAATGTGCACTGAAACTGAAAAAAAAGAGGCAGATAAAGCAAAATTTCTTTACCTGTCATAACAAATCAATTTTTCCTATTTTTCCTGTTAACATTTACGGCTGAAAAAAAGCAGGACAAAAACATTCTGTATGTGTATGCGCCTTCACTTATTTTAGTTTTCTTTGTGAAATACTTTACTAGAAATATTCCACGGTACTTAAGAGACCTCATAATTAAGGAACACCAAGCAGAGTTAATTCTCCATCCACCGGGTTCAGCCCAGAGTGAAGCAAATGGCTTATGAGCTAACCAGCCAGGTTCAAGCACCGAAGCCTTGTCTATTATGGAGCAAAAGGGGAAATCAATAGAAGCTTTAGCCACGTAGACCTGAAACAGCCTGTGCCACAAATTCAGCTAGAAGAGTGATGGTGTCATCGCATTGTTATGGCTTCATCTTCTCTGCACAGGAAGACACAAAAGGCTATTCTGGAATCCATGTCAATAAGCACATCTTTCGGCCCTGAGCAGAAGTAATGAAGCTTCATGTCCTACCAAGACAAGTTCCTAAAGCTAAACTCTCCAAAACGAATTCAGCTCCCACTGACCTCTCCTGACCTGGGACAGTCATAACCTGCTTCCCCTACAGGAATGCGCAGAGGTCTCGTAAGACACAAACCCGCACCGAACCTTTCCCTGACGTCCATCCATACTGCTCCATGTGTCGACTCATTCCTCTGTTTCTGTGACATTTATGAAAACTGAGCATCTTTGAAAAGTCTCAGCTTGAGCTGGAATTACCAGAAGTTTGTTTCTTTTCTTTGTTTTGGGGGGAATATTGATTACATGAAAGGACATCACATTTGTGACATGGCATCCTAACTTCACTCCAAAAAAAAAACCAACCGCCAACCCACAGATAATAACTCTCTCTTTGTAATTCCAAATGCAAACAAGTTTTCTCAGGGGCAATTAAGCCTATTAGCAAAAAAGCCAGAGTTGACCTAGATACAGCAATCATACATCATTTCTCATATAAAAGGATGCCACATTTATAGCTTTGTATTTACAGCACAACATTTAAAGTAAACAGTTTTCGTTCTTCTTCACTGTTTACTTCACACTGAACAACATTTACTATTTCTTCCACCTCCTTAGGAATATTACACATTGTTCTTTAATTCAAATAACACATTTTTCATCATTCTGATGTAGCAAATTGCCAAATTCTTCTAGAGTAAATATTTCAGTAAAACAAAGCCTGATCCGGGATCTCGGGAACTCACTGCAGTAAATTCTCTCTGCACAGATGAGTGAAAAATTTTGTCCAAAATATGACATCTCAAAAAAAATTATAAATAAATGTAGAGTCAAATTTTCACAGTTTTGGTAGTTATTTTTTAAAAGCTATCCTTAATAATTCAGAAATTGTTTTTGAACTGGGCTGACCTGTTTTCAGAATGGCTGACATCCAAAAATTCCAATCTGTCAAATCATGCCAATTAGTTCTGGTCCTCTACATAAGTAAGAATACTAATAATTAGAGGCGTTTCTTCAGGGACTAATTGCAACACACAAACCTCCCTATCTTGATTCACACTGACCATTTTCTTCAGTAGACTTCAATACATTACTATCAAAATAAGCTTACAAGCTTAAAGCTAGGACTACAACCACATACACAGAGAATAATTTTATTAATGTCAGGCAGAATATTGGAGAGAAGGAGGAAACAAGTTAAAAAAAAACAAAACAAAAAGCTCAGGAATTCTTTACTCGAAAAGGAGAACACAAGTAAGGATAAAATTAAATTTGTACTCATTGGTGAACAGTAGAATAATTTTTGACTCTCCTCTATTTTCCCTTCTCTGTTTCTGCTTGGTACTATTTACCTCATGTAATTACTTCACATCGCATACAAATGTGTAATATTGGTTTGGTGCGACTATACAGTTCGTATCTGTAATTATCAGGCCAAAATTAGAAGCTTGCACATATGACAAAAAATGATTTCAAAGAAAGCTTCCGTGTTACACCTAAAAAAAAAATAATGATCATTTTGCCCTTAAATGTAAGCCTTCTGGAAAAATGTTTTATTGACAAATTAACTAGACCTACCTTGTATACTCTTCTTGGAGCTTGTTTGGATCACTTACAAAAAACTTAACTCTGAAGTTCAAACTGTGAGGAGATCCTCCTACAGTAAAGAGAAGTTATTTCTTATTAATCAGAGTACCCTGGAAAAACAGGATAATAGCAATAAATAAATTGACCAAATACATACATGTACTCACTTTTTAATTGTTTCCTGATAGGTTTGTTTGGATCCAGCCACCTCTGAAAAGACAAATTATAACACTAACTTTAGAGAAACTAAAAAGTGCAAATTACAGTCTTAAAAACATAAAAGACACCGTTGCTTTTCTACTATTTTTACTTGTTCTTTTACCAAAACGTCTTACTGGTACACAGAGTCTTGTTACTAATTCTCAAAAACCACCAACGTTATAATCAGCAGTAGCCGTTGTTCCTTCCCTGAGATTAACCTCTGTTGTCCAAATATCTGGCTCTCACAACAGTAATTTGACTGCTACTCGGTTCAACGATCGTCACATGAGCCTGAGAGAGGTTAGAACTCAATTACAGTGTTTAACAATCTTCAGCTACTCTTAAACTCATTATCTCAGGTGAACTAACTCTGGCACTGAAGAGTTATAAGCAGGCTAATTTACCCAGCTCAGAAGCTAATTTGCTTAAACCAGTTCCAGTACTTTTGACTCTGTATTTTGCAGCTCTGACACACCCAGAGAGTGATCCCACTACCTCACAGATTCTCTTCAAATTTTCAGCATGAGTATAATCTCTGCTAAATCACTCATTGTGACTGGAAACCAGAGGCTAAAGCTCTCAGACCACTGGATTAAGGACTACAGGGCAATTTTACCAAACAGCACCCAATCCTACTCATCTTCACGGGAGAATGCTGCTGTGGGGAAGCACACACAGATCTTTACAGAAGTCAGTACTGCAAATTTCAGATATAAGTACAGTTCTCTGGAACACCCTACACATTGCACAAATCACTCCCCAGCAGCAATCCATCAGACTCCACATATACCAATGCAGTGCAGTTAACTCCTAAGTCTTTGTTATAAATCCTGTTTGATTTCTCAACCTGCTTTGCAATGCAACTTGCAAGCCTCAGGAAACTGCTGTATGGCCACAGGTTCTATGAAGTGACAGACTTAACCCTGTACAGCATGTAACTACCTTTCTTTTTTTTTATGGGAGGGAGGAGGAAGCAAACACACAGAGCTACCTGACACACACTATGGATCTGAAGCTAGTTCTGAGTCATTTTATTCCTTGGAAATAACAAATAATTACTACATTCAAATGCTATATCCTTGTACTAGATGATTTAAGATGAACAAAAGAGATTGTTTGATATAGCTTAAAGAGTGTAATTAGGTCAAAAAAAACACCTCACACAGGATCAATTAACTTTTAAGATTAAATGTAAAGGCTTAAGGAAGGACTCTCTAGCCAAGGATAAACATGTATTTTATTATAACAGTCTTTCGAAACATGGTGAAACATACCTCAGTTTCTTTAAGCAAGGGGTTATGATCCAATGTATCTGATAAATGCACAGATCTGACTGATAATCCTTAAATGTGTGTGTGTGTGTGTGTGTGTGTGTGTGTGTGTGTGTGTACACCACTGTTTGAGATTACAGTCAATCCAGAACACCTGGAATGGAAATGCCTAGTAGAAAATCTTGCATTTACACTTCCTTCTGGTTGTAAACATCCATTTGCTATGTACAAGCACAGCTCAAACTACGGAATAGTAAGGGGGTTTTGGAACCATAATCATAATCATGGTAACATTTCTATTTAGCTCTGACACATTGTCTTCATGGCAACTAGATCTGTGCTGAAAAGCCAAAATATTTACAAGCAATATCCATGCTTTCAATTGATAACATAGGATTCAAATATAAGAAGGTCATTTTTATCTCTGGGAAACTGCAGAGGGTTAAACTACTTAATAGCGTAAAGAAGCTTAAGTTGACAGGACTTGGGCAACATACCAGAACTTTATGAGCCAAGGTGCTGCTAGCAAGACGTGCTATCTCATGTACCTCCCAGTAAGCCTGAGAGGCAGGTAGGTGAGGGGATCCATAAAGTTTGTAGCTCAGTCCTTTGGAGAGTCACCTCAGTACCGTCTCCTCCCGCAGCAATGACCCCTTACTTGCTCCCTCCACAGTGATGCTCTCGTTATGCACCAACACCCCCTTCTCAGCATCGCTCCGGGCACCCACAGCCCCTGGCCCCTGCCAAACACATCGCACCAGCTGTACACAGCATCAGGGCCTTCTTGCACCGACTTGTACTTTTTCACTAATATACAAAAACATAAAGCTTGTGCAGTTTACAAAATCCTCGTTTAGGCACAATACGGGTTTCACACTCGATTAGCTGAATCCCCTTTCCCCATCACCTTTACGTCCTGCTGTACTGACTGTATCTTAGCAATGCTCCACTGTGTTATTTCACAACTAATAGGAACATCTGTGAGTCCAACTTGGGTCCCTTGTCCAAATGAACCACGTGTAAAAGTAAACTGATCTCAAAAACTGAAAACAGTTAAACCCATAAACTCTTTAAGCTTACATGACTAATATTGGTAACATTTCTATTTAGCTCTGACACATTGTCTTCATGGCAACTAGATCTGTGCTGAAAAGCCAAAATATTTAGAAGTCAATAAATACTAAACCTTTAAAGCATGTGCTTATATCAAAGAGCCGTGAAGTCATTCTTCTGCCAGACTAACTCTTAACCACATCCATTACTGTGCTGGGTTCAACTGCCCCCAGACAGATAAAGTAAAAAAAGAGAGCTTTGAGGTCTAAGCTTTGGAGAGTCAGATAAATGAGAACGAGAAACACTACAAACTTCTGAACTTTGAGCGAAACATTGATATTACTTAAACAAAGTTGAAAAATAATTCAGCCTTTTCTACAGCATGCCTACGTCTTTCCAGCCTGAAAAGAAAGTTTAGAATAAAAAGAATAAATGCGGCCAGCCTGCCAATGTCTTAACAGAACTAACCATGAACTTACAAAAGAGAACTTCGTTAAATGTCTACACAGCTTTATTCATATCAACAATCTTAGCTACCAGAATTTAAAATAAGAATATAATTAAGAATAATTTGCTCTAGAGAAGAAAGAAACGTGGAAGTAGTTCACTATTGAAGCAGAATAAAATCATGGCTGTATTGTGACTTCTTTCTCCCGCTTCTACATTAATAAAGGCATTAAAAATAAGTAAAAAGAAAAAAAAATCTTTTAGTAATAGAAAAGAAGTATTCCTTCTATTTTGAGCAGTTGCTCTTCATAAAACAAAGTAAACGAAATCTGCACTTATCAAAGAAAGCTGCACTGTCTACTGAGTCATTAACGCTTTACAGTTTCACTTATCTCTGCAGATCACATTCTGCACATTTTGTGAATAAAAATGACTTTTGACACACATAAGTTGGGAGATAAATTTAGACCCCATTACTGTAATATACATATAATGGGAACTAGGTAAAGAACTGTATTATAAGAAATAACACTTAGTTAAATTGCACTTTAAAACAAGTATTGAACATTTGATATCCATAAAAGAGAGTACACAACAAGTATTCTTCAAGCAATCAGGATTGAGCAGTACAGCTGTAAACTCTACAAGCAAAACCCTTTTAAGGTCTTATTTCATAAGTACGCATCTCAGCATTTTACTCCAAACTTGTAACTATTAAATTTAGTTTTATAACTACAAAGTGTTATCGCTCAAACAGCACAGTTGGAGAAGATGGTGCAACACTGCAATGGGTTATATTTGCTTCTCTTTACAATGACAGAGCATAGCAATGAACATGATTGAGTTATAAAACCGTATTTATAAAAGACTCAACTTACAGGGTTATCAGTAGATTCATCAGCCAACTGTAAACCAAAGTAATCTCTCTCTGTCAAATCAAGATGCTTGAAGACTACGTCCAACAGAACTTGTCCCTGATTATGTTTCTGCAGAGAAAAATAGATACTTTTTTTCAGTGAACAAATACATAATTGAACACACAGACTTCAGGCAACCAGAGTGCACACACATTCTTTCAGATGTGCTCTACAAGCCTAAATTTTAAAAATCACTAAGTGTATCCTAGGAGCACTATTTTTAAATGAGCTTCATGCCTCTCTTTGAAATGTGTAAGGAATTATTATTTTTCCTTTTTGTCATTTTCTGACAGTAAGAACTCCTCACTCCTCAACTAGCTAAATCATTATTCCCGAAAGCCATTCATTAGCCAGATTTGATATTTTTAAAGGGAGTACTAAAAAAACAAAAAGAAAAGGAAAAAAGACTAGCATTTGACAAAGAAATTTGCAGCCTTGTTTGGGGTCAATGAATTTAAAAGTACAGGTCTATACAAGTTATTCTTACTATCTTATCTGAAAACCTACTCCCGAATGTAGATGAACCAGCATACTGAAAATATTTCCAAAGTTAAATGGCACAGACACCTGAAGGAGCCCAGTATTTTAACAGAGAATTGTCATTTAAGTGTGTTCTCTCAAATATGCGACTTGACTCTAAATGAACTTCTACAAAAGAACTGAATAACAGTAACATTGCTTTTCAGAAGTAAGTGACCAGATTTGATTTCTACTACAGGGACAAATCTTACCCTCAAAATGCTATTAAAAGAATCTGCAGTTGTTGGTACCTAGTAAATATTTGTCTGACCGGAAAACACTGCCAACACAAACTCAAATGCCGAGTGTGTCATTATGACAGGAGTCAATAAATACATTTGGTGAAATTTGAAGGGAGTTTCCCAAAGAAGTGTCATAACTTCTTGAAGTACAAAAGAGGAGAAAAAATTCTGCAAAAACAACTGTCAAATAAAATAAATACGAAAGAGATGATTGATACACCTTCTACCCATATTTTCTACCTCTCTGGCACCAAGCAAGCTTCTAATAATCTTCTAGGTGGCAAGTATTATACATGCTAAGGTGGATTTGATACATTTTGCCTCGTTCACTGGAGTTTTTAAACTTTTCTTAAAAAATGCCATTCTGCTCACTTTTTATAAAGACTGTATAACAGTTTATTTTGCAGCTGTTAAAATGTGTGTTACTAAAAGGTCAAAATAAGTTTGCAAGAATTTCATTAATATCCACATGCAAGAAAAATCTACAAATCACATTCAGACATTTGTTAACATCTAAGAGCATCCTAGCAAAACTCTTTTTTTTGTTCAGCTGAAATTACACTTGAATAAACTGTCAAAACCAGTTATCGGGGGCTAAAAACTTCACAAAGCTTCGTAATAATAAAAAAATTACAAAATAGTTATCAACAAACTATGCTTGAAATGATCCCAGCAGGACAACCATAAGCATAGCTCTGTGCATTTAAGCTGAAACTCCGTAAGACATATATTTCAGGTCCTATATATATTTGGGTAAGTTAAATTGATCTAAGAATTGCTGTATTTACTTTGAATGATGTTATTTAAAAAGAAAAAATCATACAGAGAAAATTTCTTGATGTTTAACAAAATGAACAGCCAGGAGTACCATTGTTAAACAGTTCATTTCTGAAAATTTTACTCTCCGATAACTAAAAACAAGTAAAGAAGAAAAAAACAACAGACGTTAACATAATAAATACACAACAGTATAAATGCATAGGGTAATTTTTATACACAATCCAAAAATAGCCACTTTCATTTTTACTAAATTAGGAGTTTCTGATATATTTTGAAATAAAATAGCAATCAGTACAATTTTTTCAGCAAATAAAACTAATTTTAAAATTACATACCAACACTAATTGCTTCTTGGCATCTTTCCCTGTGTAAATTTAAATCAGAACTCAAACTAAGAACTTCTGACAGTAACTATCAGAAAATGGGAGCCGATCTGAACTCAAGTTAAGGGTTACATTTACCACAGCTGGCACTCTTCAAATCACATGCAGGTATCGGTTCTGTAGGGTTTTTTCCAATCTAAAACTGAGAATTTACACTGTTCCTTAAATATGTGAACAGACATTTCCTAACAAAAAAGCTTCACACATTTCGAACAAAGAACGTCATTTCAGGACCTGAAGGAAGGTATTTCTCCTGCAACAGAGTAGCAAATTTGGTAAGAGAAGACTAGTTTCAACATGAAGCATTTGTTTTGATCACAAGGTTTTACTCTCAGTGCAAAATAAAGATAAGCATCTAGTAAAACTAGACCTCAGTTTAACCCAGCTCTGACATTTATATAATGATGCTGTAGCTTGCCAGAGCAGGTAAAAGTCATAATCCTGCTTGTCGTAAAAGGTCTAAAATATTCGTAATACTACCATAACCACAGAATAGCTGCTACAAATTACAAAAGGCATAAAATCAAGTTTCTACTTCTGCTTTTTTTAAAAAAATAAATAAAAAAGCAAAACCAGGAGGTTGGATTAGATGATCTCTAAGGTCCCTTCCAAATCTAAGCCATTCTATGAGTCAATAAAAGTGGATTAGCAGAAAAAGAAATTTTCTTTATTCCTCTAGATCAATTAAAATATTAACATCTCTTCTTAAAACAGGGAATAATGGGAAAAGACATGAAAAACGGGAAATATCTCACATAAAACTGTAGTTAGATATAAAACGTATCAACATTTTTTCTTAATTGGAATATTAGAATGTTATGTGTATTTATCAATCACTGCTCGAAGAAGAAAATCTTTCAGAAGAAATCCGGCATCTACACTAGAGATCAAATATATTTAACTGCACTTTACGAAGCATCTATCAGCTAGCAGCTAGTACCACTAGATATACAGACGTTCATTTCTAATCACAAAAAAATTAGCTGTTTGCAAACATCCATGTTTGAAAATTTAGGAAAACATCTGCAATTACACTGGTCTAAAGCCTGCTTACCAACTACAACCATCTTCCGCAGTTTATATTCCTGATGCTCTGGGTTTGCCACTGGTCACGTCTACAGCAAACACCAGGAGATATTGCTGCCGTGTCAGCCCGAACAAATTTGGAATTCTGATGACAGAGGAATGGGATGACAGGTCCTGGGCTTTCGTGGAGGGGTTGGAGGGCTCTGCTGCTTACAGGTCTGCAGGAGGCTCTGCTGCTCCGCCACTGACGACAGCCCTGGTGCGTCTCCTCTCACAGTTCACCCCAATACTTGTGTTGCGACTCCCCAAAGAGCCAGCACTGCACTACTGTCTCCTTGCATTCTGCAGCTTACATCAGGTTTGCAATAAGTTAGTAGCTTAGTTTTAAAAAAGTTTCCAAACAGGCTGTTATTTTTCTTGGCTAAATGAAAAAACGAAGCAACTAAGTAATGCTAGAAATTAAATTACTGAAAATTTTCAGTTCTGAAATGACAGAGGTACTGGTGTATTTTGTTTGCTTTTTTTTTCCTTTCGTTCAAGTTATTTTACAGATTTCCAGATTTTACTTCCATTAAATTGTAAATTCATTAAGTTTGAAGAGAATTCTGAGATAATAAAGGCTCTAAACTGAAGCATTTGTTCATTACTTCTAACCCAGTAGCCTTGCTCAAGGAACAACTAATGCCATCTACCTTGACTCAGTTTTCCCTCAAGTTTAGTATGATCTCTGTATCTATGTACTGGCTTTCAGGGAATGAAATTAAGCTAGCCTGCACAGAAAAGATACAATTTGAGGTATTTAAACAATTAAAACCAATCAAAGCAATTTGAAGAAGCAGGTTTACAGTAATGCAAATCACATTATTAGCTCAAGCCAGTCTCGCTTCTTCCAGCTATACATTCCACAGAGCACACCTGTCATGGTCAAAGTAGATCTTAATTTGGTAAGCAGAGCATTTTACAGGAAGGATTTCTACTCTCCAAACAGATGCACAGGTTAACTCCAACTGATTCTCCTGCCTACAAGCAAAATAACCTTTGCCTGGCTACGATCAACAGGGATTGCCTGATTTGACTTGTTACACTCTATAAAACGTAAAGCTTAGCACAAAGAATGCGTATTTTGCAGATCAACGGAAACGGCTCGTTGAAATGTGAACCTAGAATATGCCACATAAATTATCAAGAGACACTGTCTGTGATCGGTACTTCGTTGCTGGAGAACAAATAGCATTTGAGCATATTTTTATTAATACAGCACTCATACTCCAGATGATTAAGATTTACAGTCATTAGCATACCGAATACCGATAGCAATTACCAGGAGATAAAGCCTTGCTAATTTATATGATGTTATCTTTGTTCTTCCTATTTTGAAAACAATTCCATACATATTTATTGCCAAGTACTGTGTCAACCATAATAAAGTAAAACACAGCTATAAACCCTGAAAATCTGTATACCATGTAAGTTAACGTTTGCTATGACTGAATACTCTTAGTAATCCCTGTTCTTGAAAAACAGATTGAGGCTAAGACCTGAGATCAAAATGTTCAGTGCCAATGAACTTCTCTAAACCCAGTTTTAATAGACAAACTTGCAGGTTGACGTGTATAACCAGTAAAGTGTGGTCCATGCAACTAAAATATTTAGTACAGTAGGGAGTTGGCAAGAGTGTATTATGTATTTTTTTCCTGGGAGAGACCAAATAGATGTTTGAGGATTTATAACCTGTGATTCTACTCTAGACAGGCACTAGCGTTCTCTAAAAACAGAGCTTTTGAACAACCTACATCAAAAAGAAGCATAATCTCCCATACCTATTGCACAGCAATTATTTCTTATTTTAGCCAACTCTTACAAACAAAGAAAAAACTGCAAGATAGATATTTCAATGGAAAACTCATGCACCTTAAAGCAAAGGACACAATATTTACCATTGCTTTTGCACTTTTAATGCTTTGTCTCCAACTACATTCTGCACACACTGCTTTTTGGTAGGCAGTATAGGCCAGGAAACTGTTAGCAAGGATGAGAAGACAAGAGATACAGAAGAGGAGGGGAATATTGTAAAGAAAATGGGAAAATTGATACAAGAGTAATTATCCCAGAAAGGAAGTGTGGCTTAATGCTGATAAATTCAAGTCTTTGGTCACTCCTCCTACAGCTCCACTGTTCAAAATTCCCACCCTTAACTACTCAGAAGTCCCAAAAAGTCGAAGAGCTCCTGAATTAGCTATAAAAATGCTGTAAGAGAACATCATAAAGCCTTCTATCCTGACTGAAATATCTAAACCAAGTAACTACCAAATCTACTTCTAAATCTTAAGGTACTTGACGCTGGATCTTTGCAAGTTTTTGCTAGTTAATAGAGATTTTGTTCCTCTGATGGGCAGCTGCAGGCTGCACAGGCTCTAACCACCAAATTACAGAAGAGAGAAATGCAGTCACTCTCACAAATCTTCCCTAAAACATTCAAACGTGTAACTAAACTCCACTGAACACTGCGTAAGAATTGAATATAATTACTGAATATTAGAACTTTTCCAAATAGTCCAAATTAAATTTCTTCACATAGATTTGAAAACTGTTTCAGTTTCTCTCTCACTTCCTATTTGAAGTCCCACAATCTATTTGATATCTAATGACTCCTTTACTCCATTGGCTGAAGTTCAGCTTTCTCCTGAAAAGCTTTAATAATCATGCCATCTGTAACTTTCTCCAACCCATTATTCAACCTTTCTCCATGTAAGTCATCAATTCTATAGCTCATAAGCTAAAATCTGAGTTCTCCTGCCCCAGGATACCCTGCAGCTTCTTTTCTGTTGATTTCTGGTTCTTCTCACACAAAGATCACTTTAAATGCTTTAATGATCTCTTGTGAGGTCCTTGCCTGTTCGTGAGTTCCTTCCTCTCAAGTAGCTGAAAGAAATGGCTCCACGTCTGTGAACACGGGCGCAAAATCATGAATGTTTTCATTTCAACTGCTTACCAAGGTTTACAGATTAGAAAATCTGATTAATAACCTATTTCAGATTCCAGGCTCATATGTAGAAGTTAGTCACTAATCCCAGTAACAGACCTCCACATTCAGCAACCAACTTCCCATTTTCTTTCCCGCCCCCTTCATTAGCCTATTAGAAGATGGTGAGTTTAAGCATGGGAAAAGAAAAAAGCAAAAAGCTACTTTAAGATGACAGCCGTAACCAATATAATTGTACGCATGAGTGACCACAGCTATACAGTCATGAGAAGAGTTACCATTACACCTTACGCTCAAAATGCAAACACCAGAATGGAGCAAAACAAAAGCTTGCTTCTCATTTGACTCAGTGGCAAAGCTGTCTTCCATTTCCACTGCACGACTTTATTTCTAGTTATTCTCTTCATGGACTAAATTATGCTTCATATATTCAATTTGGAAATGAAGATGTGTACAGAGGATGCCAGAATGACTAAGTTCACAGTGATTTAGTACGTACATGTAGAAGCATGTCTGCCTGAACATAACCTCCCTTTTCTGTTCTGTACTTAACACCATTTTGAAGGTCAAACTCTCGCCATATAAATCCAGCTGAGGAAAGCAAGGAATAAGCAAGTTACTTACATTAACTCGGAAAGCTTGTACAGTGTTATCCAGGAGAAGAATGTTGCAGACCACCTCTGTATGCTGCCTGTCTCGTGCCAGCTCAGATGCTCGTACATTGTAGGTTCTGCCAGCAGGCAATCGGAAACGTGCGGTCATTACTGTCCACACTGGGTCTTTAGGCAAAACAAAAATAAAATTAAACAGGATCAAAAAATGCAAATGCACAAATGTCATACTTAAAAGTAAGCAACAACAAGTCCATTGTAAAAAAGAGTCCATCAGAGACAAAAGGAAAATAAGTACTAAATTCATGGTACCCAATAATGAAACCATGTCCTACAAATTACAACACAACTTTATTCCAAAATATTCAGTCCTGTACTTTCGGCCCATTGTACACTCCCTCCCTATTTTGTTTGGTTTGTGAGTTTAGTTTCTTTTTTTCCAAAGATTCAGAGTAGTGTTTTCACTTCAAAAAGCATTTTAACTGCTGGGCATCATGACAACTAGGCTTCCAATATTAGAGGCAATTAAGTAATTAATTTCAGTGCAAAACAGCATAAAAACCACACCTTACACCAAAAAGCTTTACAGAGAAAAACAATGAGGAAGAAAGCAAATACACAAAGAGTTTGACGTATTATTCTTTAAAGCACTCATTGTACAAGCATTAGACATGAGAATCCACAGCAATAACAAAAACATCGTGCTTTTTAAAATTCTACTAGAGATAAAGGTTTCTCAAACTGTTGAATCTTCTAAGTCAATTTGATTGCATTTAGGTATCTAGTTTGGAAGCACAAGCAATTCTTATTGTCCAAATAAGGAATCATGGCCAACACACGTCCACACCCCATGCTAAGTGCTGATAAAGAGAATAAAAGAATTGAAATGTGACTTGCACGTTTCAAAACTAAGATTCTAACAATTATCACGCAAACCCAGTCCAACCAAGTACTTCTGTGCACACCTGATGCTATTAGCCCTATCCAATGATACTAGTTACTTTCTTAAGTACCTCACAGGATCAGGGCCTGTGATTCACTTAATTACACACTCGGCAAACTATTTCTACATCCTTTGACAAGGGCGTAAGCAAACAAAGTTTCATAACTTCAGTAGAGAATGTACTGAGATAGAAAACTAAAATGCCTTAAAAAGCAGGAAAAAAACCAGGTATTCTGAGAACTGTGTAAAATGATTGATTTTCATTATTCTGTGAAAACCTGAAGACTTGAAAAAACATGTATGTGTTTGCTTCCTGTTCTGTGAGGCGGCGGGTGTGTAGTATGGTAAAAAAAAGGCAGAATTTAGCAGAGGACAACAACATCCCAGAAGCAATTAGAGAGCTTGCCTGGATGATAATACATATCTGTGCTCCAGAACACAAATGAACAGGGCTAACAAGAAAAGGATCAATTCCCTCCTGAACAATTCATAACTTATATACTTAAGCCCTTGTGGGAAAGGGGAAGGCCAAGATCCGTCACCCATAACAGGAAAGGCTGTGGTTCTGCAGTTAAACCTTCTTCCCACTGCCTGCAGCCAACCTCCCCAGTGACTGCCCTAAAAATCCCTGGTTTATTTTTGCTTTTCTAGAGCACAACGTCAGCTCTTTCAGCATGACCACGCATCTCAGACATAAAAACATCTTCTTGATGTTAATCCATCCTTGCAAAATATTTCAGTTTTGACTTAACCAGAATTTTCAGATTAAACAGTACTTGTTTCCTTACGAGACAGCTTGCTTTTATTGTTGGCTAGTCATTCCCTCTGGCTTCAGAACTGCAGTGCTGTAGTCATGTAGAACTACAGCAAGTTTATTTTTGTTTTGCTAAACCAACATGACAAACTGAGGAAGGATAAAGATACCAGATAAACCCACCAGCTGCAAACTAAACTCACGACGTTCTCTTAACAATAAAGTAATGAAAAATCGTGTCACAAACATTAAAGCCCCAAAGTAAAGTCTAAACAAGAAAGTACATGTCTGACAGCTCCTCATGAAGAGGCTGCTTCTGCTATGCCTTCTTCAAGTATCAAAAATAACAGGCAGAAGAAAACCTTCAACAGCGAACAGGAACTGAATCTCCACACCAGTGATCTAAGCCAGCAACGTAACAATTCACAAACACTGTTCTGTCACGTAGGCACAATCTAAAAGTTAATCTCCTCACTAGCCATTCAGTATCTTTATCAGCACAGCCCCCCAAGCCGCAACTATAGTCAAGTCTTTAGAGTGGTATCTGCCCGTGAGCTGAATCCAGGAAGGTTTCAGAAAAACAACTTGATTAAAAATTGTTTATCCATATCACAGAAACAATCCCTTGACAAGCATATTATACAAGTGTTTCAATAAGTGACAAAGAAACTAAGACACAGTGAGGGTTATTTTAGAGTCCTCTCCCACGAACACAAACATCAGTGTACAAAGTTGGGCTGTTTAGCTTCCAAATAAGTATTGCTGTCCTCACAGAACTATTCAGTAGTGAGCTAGGAGGATCTTATTTAATCCACAATTCTGTAGCACACACAAAAAAGAAAAAAAGACCTGTTAAAGGCCAGAAAATATCATGCTTTAAGGGAAAAGGCAAATCTCATCTTTTCCTCCTGTTCTCTTCCCTTTTTTGGTCTTATTTGCTGATCAAAACCAATAGTACATCTTCCTTCCTCATCACTATCTTAAACTAGACAGAAGCAACAAATTCCTAAGAGCAAGCAAAGAGAAAATCCACCTTCAGTGATCCTCAGAAGCCTTTAATACCAAGCAACCATTCACTGTGTCCTTCAATAGACCCACAAGGTTCTTGCTGTAACACAGATCATCTTCAGTTCAACCAAACAAACCCCAAAAATAGTATGAGGCAGTGACTCAGGTCTTTCTCAATGTACATAAAGGAAATCATAGATGAAATTATCATAAACAAAATGGTCAAATTCAAGAGGGAAGGCACTGAATACTTTGAGTTCACTAAAGAAATGGGACCAGCTGTATTGGATCAGAAAAATAGTTCATCTAGCTCACAGACCTGAAGGGCGATACCTTCTCACTCTCTCTAAGGAAGGAAGAAATGAGTAGGATACATAAAACTATTCCTCACGTGCTGTTCCACGGACTGGAGCTTAGCACCATCCTGGTGCGCAGCTCACAGTCACACTATGCCGGACACCAACCATTCATGAATGTTTTCTTCATGGACTCAGCACACCATGTTTGAACTTTCAGGTTTAGCAATGAAGCATTATATTCCACGTGCCCCGTAACACCACACAGTAGCCTGAAGAGACACCTTGTAGAAGACAAGTTTCTTCCATGAAACTAAGCGGCTTTTAGAACTACAGAATACAACTAAGTACACTAACTGAAAATCCTGAAATACCTCTACAAAATGGAAATTGAACAGCCATGACAGTAACAGAGAAGGTGACAAAATCAGAGTATTTTCTCTTAGTTACTCTTTCACCACATGTCAGCAAAGAAACAATGGAAGTATGCAGGGATTATGTTAAAGTATCTTCACCATCACACACTCTCTCGAAGACACTCCTCCTTCTAAGACCTGCCAATGCTATTACATGTAACTGCTTTGTGGCCAATCGTGTATACAACACATATTTAAACCCCTATCAGCATATGCACATTCAAAAAAGGATGCAGTTGTAAAGCACAGACAGACTCTGCAGTTCCTGGTCTTACTGACACATTTGTTTTACAATATAATTGGCATCAAACGTATCCATATCATCCTTACTACTCCTGTCTTCCAGAAATATATGCAACAAGAACACAATATTGTTTCTCCTCACAGGTATTCCTGCTATATGTTTTGAAAACATACCAGTTACAATTTATAGCCTCCTAGGCAATAGCCAGCCATCTCACTAGCTGATTTCCTGGCAAATACTGATATGCAAAATGACAAAACTCGTAAAAATTCAGCCACACTGGCTACAAACTTCTATAGTAAAAATATCTTATAGCTAAAGTTAGTATAGAGCAAATAACGGACTGACTTCAAGCTCAAAAAAAAATAAATCTGCAGCCTCAAGAGAAACAGGAGTAAAGACAAAAGGTGAGATTTGACCAAAAAACGTTTGAGAACAACTGGTTTAAACAGCAGGTTAACTTAAGCAAAGTACTGCTGTGTGTGCATATCCATGTAATGGACAGTACCATGGCCACGTATGCTAAAATCTTTCCATACATGCAAGTGGATTACTTAAACTAGATTTAAATCAGGTTTATCTTTGCATGTGAAGGTTTATGCTTATAATTTTTCAGCATCTTCTGTTAAGCATGTAAAATATTTAGACACTTGCGTTAACAATCGAGAGCACACGCTGCTACAGCAACTGGAGAAGGACAGAACTTGTGCAATGAAACTCCACTTAACTCTCAGGTTTGTGGAGGGAGTTAAATTGTACATTTCCTGCCTGAGCTCAGGTTTCAAGGGATGAAGCAATTCTAGGGAGTGTTCCCTATCAAAGGGCAGAACATTCCTGCAATACTGGCTTGGTTAGGGCATTAAAGAGCACACAGAAGCTTCACAGTGAATTTTCTGCATACTCTGTTCTTTTATGTAAACTTATACAGTAAAATGACAATTTGCTTGGGCGTACAACAACCTAACCAATTTCAAGCAGCTTAAGAAATAAGCAGTTAGTTAAGAAGGTAATGAAGTGAAATGTTATTTATCCAAAGGCACAACCGATTCATCGACTTGAAGAGTGCCTTAAAAAGAGTTTGTATCGTGTACTATACACAAAGACAACCACCTTAGCACGGTACAGTACGCACATACACATATAAGGACACAAGAAATTTCATTTTTCGTGGCTAAACTAAAGCAGTTAAGGAGCTATGCATTGCCAGATTTCCATTTTTTGAGTAGCTGGTATTTTAGTAATCCAGAAGGCATGTATTTTTACTGTAGCCCACCTGCTCATTTGGGTCGAATACGGTACATGAATTTGCTACAAGAAGAGGAAAAGTAGGCCAGACTCAGAGAAAACCCACATCCTTATAACATGATGTAGCTTGAATACATTAAACAGACTGCAAACCTATGGTTACTGAAATTGTCCAGACAATTTAATCAGGAGGAGAAAAAACCCTATTAAAAGTACAAAGACAATTTTGAAGGTTTCAACACAGAAATATAACACATTGCATTTCAAACAAACACTGAGTTATATCTAGAACCCATCTTCACATCCGTTTACTGAAAACATGTTAGGGAAACCACATTAAATGTTTTAACCAAAACCAGTTTGAAAATGCTAAACATTAGTCAGTCATCCATGATTCTGAGGGAAGCTCACATTAGTGCAACAAATTAAAGTTCGGATTTTGTTATCTTTCAAAAATAATGTTTGAAAGCTTTCAGCAATTCCGATGTAGCACATGGCTTCAGGATATTCCTTATAAATAAAAGCAGAGTAGAAATGCATTTTCAATTAAGTGACTCAACCTGTGCACTACAATCCTGAACTCATTCCAGCAGTTCAAACTTCATTCATTTCTTCCTGCTTTCTGGTGACCAAACAATGAAAAGTATCTATAATTTTTCAGAGTTGATACATAAACTTCGGGTCATTTCACTTGGTCTTCAACCAGGTGCAAAGCTCCAAGCTAGACTTCTAGCCAGGCAACAGAACCATTGATGACTCTGGGCTCTATCAGAATCTTCTCTTTCCTTTTTATTAGTTATCTGTAATATATAAATTAATCAAATTCATTCTGCTTACTGCAGAGGCGTTGAACTACAGGACCTTTAAAGGTCCATTTTGACCCAACACATTCTATGACTCTGCTTAAGGAAAATAATATACTCCCACAGAGTTATTATATGGCCACTTATTAAACTTTTCCTATAACTTCCACTGCAACAGATGAATGTCGCATTTCTCCTGTTGATGAACTGACACAGTTACAGTGACCGCACTACAAGCACGACTCCTTCCGTGCCACTATATTCCCAAAGAGTTGTCAAAACAGAGCAGGGATACAAGGAGGCACTGGCATTGGAAGTCAGAAAGGTAAAGTTTCTCTTCACTGGTGGGCGATCAGACTGTGCTCTCGTTAGCCCAGGTATGTGCGAGGGGCTGGAAGCCCTGGGACTCCAAGCTCACCCCTCTCTTCAGTCAGGGCTTCCTGCTCCCTTCCTAGGGCCTGGCCCTGAGCAGCCTCACGCTCCCTATACAAAGCTGGTACACAAGATTTATCTCATCTCCAGCTGCTTTTATACATTCCCTCAAGACTCTCATTATCTGCGGGCTGCCTGATTAAATTCCTCACAGATGCAAGAAGTATAGAATAGTAAAAGACATTTTTATCTGCAAGTACTTCACTGTGAAGAGCAATAAATAGCACTGTACTCACATGCCCCTAAAAACGTCCATAATCTCACCTGCATTTCAATGAATAAGCTACTTTTACATCCTTCTTTTCCACATCCTCAATCCTCAAACATAAAGAGCCAAACCTAACACAAAAAAAGCATTAATCCCTAAAGTACATCAGAGAGTTTCCAAAAATTTTGGGCCCAAAGTCCCATAGCTGAGAGAAAAGAAGTTGAATTTAGCCTCTTTCCTCCACCATCAGCTTCTCCTATACATGAGCCGGTACCAGAGAATTAATATTCTATCCACTTATTCAGGTAAGTTTTTAAGACTGTGAATTCATCCCTCCATTAAGCAATAAACTATAACTGATCTTCAAGAGTCACTTGGATCATAGCACGTCTGCTTTACAGAACGGTTTAGGAAATGCACACCATGGCATGAAGAAACGGAGAGCAGGCAGCTGAAACTAGAACCATCTTTAGGTCGAAATACTGATATAGTTTAAGACCTGTAATAATAAAACAGAAGGTGACGGCAACCACCAGCTGGAGTAGTTGCCAGCTTGTGAGGAAGAGCCCCTGGGCGCAGGGCTGTGGTCACTGCATCGCTGTGTGATCACTTCAGCCAGTGCCACGGGCAGCAGAGACACGTGCACGGAGTTAGCAGGAGCCCATACTCCCGAAATAGGTAATCTAGGATGGAAAACGACAGATTAAACCTGGTAGAAGGGAAGGTTGCTGAAGTAGTCCTAAAAAGATTTAAAAAAAAGAACCAGCAAGAGTACTATATAAATATCATGAAATAGTCATAGAATTAGAACTGTTTAGGCTGAAAAAGACCTGTAAGATCATCAAGTCCAACCGTTGAAAATGGTGAATTCAATTATCCTATATTTTTAAAATATTCAAAATATGCAAATACACTGATAAAAAAGCCACCTTGTTTCCTAGGACAGAGCTTATGATATTTGGAGGCTTTTATCATGTGTAAAAGTTGCTAGAAATAAATAGAAAATTTTTCCAGGTGAGTTCCACCTCCAATATTTGAAACTCGATTATATCCATAACCTGTTCTTTGAAAATGGCCTTAAAAATGCCAATCCAGATGATTACTACATCTAACTCTTCCCATTCCTAGAGCTAGATCTTTTATTCTTGGTTATATGACTCAATGCTATAATAAGATGTAATAAATGAAGACTATAATGAAACACTACTAAAATATCTTGATAGAAACTTCTCAAAATAAATTTGCATATTTTTTTAATGTGTTCTTAAACTAGGTTAAATGGATCAAAATAGATTTTTCATTAAAAGGATATTCTGGCTCCTACACAACTCTAAGATTAGGAAGCCTAAATATTTACTCACCAAAAGAAAAGAGTGCAAGTTCAGATAAACTAAAACCAGAAGCATGAGGTGATAATAATAAGTTAGTATTTCATATCTTGCTTAAGAAAGAGAAAGCAATCCAAGTGCAAAAATTCCCAAACTTCCTACCATTTTCCTCAAAGTGTCAAAAAGTAACTGTATTTGATTGCCCTTTGCTATGCTACTTAGAAAAAAGATTGCTTTACCTATTAGAAAAGGAGTTTACAGTCCTCTACAGGCCTAGTAGAAACCAAAAGCTTTTTAGTATCTAAAGAGAGTCTGGTAATCTTCAGGTCTTTAATGAAACGTACAATTGCCCATAGCTAGAATAACCTAGCCCAGTCCTTTCAGGACACCAATTATCAGCAGCTCTAAACTGGAACAACAGCCCGACTGCACGCACTGAATCAAGGAAACGTGGCAAGGGAGAATTAGGTTTGGATTTCAGGTTTCCTACCTACAAACAGGAGAGCGTTTAACACAATTTCAGAAGTCCAAAAGAGAAAGAAGTTACATGTAAATACCAATTGCTGGTTGTATACAACTAAGCACATAAAATGGAGTAAAACATTAAATGCTGGAAAGTTACTTGTTGTAACTTGGTGGGACTATAAATGAAAGGAAGTCCCACATCCTGTAGCTGTGAAAGCCTCAACCACAATTATCCAAAGATGACATCAACAGAACACACCGACGGAGAAAGCCTGCAGGATAGCTATCAGCCACAGACCAATACCGCGATCACGCAGCAGAGCCTTCAAGTCCCGAGCAGCAAGGGGATTTGGGAGCTTTAGTTCCAGCCACGGGAGCTCTGTTGTGAAGCCTTTGAAGCTGAAGGCAGCCTGAATTGAAAATAAACTGGCAAAATTCAGAGAAGCCTATCTTCTACTCATCGCCAACTTCAAGTTGAATTTTGGCTGGCACTTGAACTGAAGTATTAGACAGAGGGAGGAAAGTTGTCTGTGTATATTCTGTTCAGAGTTGCTAAACCTAAGCCAAATTATCTTCAATAGACTTAAACACAGCAGATGCTAATTCTAAGGCTGAATATAACCAACTGGACACCTTCCACCAAAATTATTTTTTAATCAGAAATGTCATTTCCACAAAATAGAAATTTTCACATGGAAAATTCCAGTTTTGCCAAAACCCACAAATTTTTCCTCTGGAAATATTAAAATAATGCCCGTCTGGCTACCTGCCTGGAAAATGCTTGTCAACTCCGCTTCCTCCTCCAGCAGAAAACAAACCAAGGGAACTCTTCTGGCAGTGCTGCCCAAAGAAGTGACCTCACTCCATCCTTGCCCCTGGCTCTCAGCCACCCTGCCTCATGCTCTTTTCCTGAGCGCCCACATACTCAGCCCCTCCATAGCTTTTTGGCCCTCAGGTAGGAGAGCAGTGCAGGTCACCTCTTTGGTCGCTCTTGGGTTGTGAGCTCTGTTACACCCGAAGAACACCTGGGCACTACAACAAGAAGCTCGCTCTCCGCACAGGGCGGGAGCAGCTTGGCTGAGAGAACTGCCCAGTAGCAAAAGAATCAACTTATTCATATTGTTCCAAACTTTAAGTTCTCCTTTTATTTCTTTATTTCTTAGTAAGAGCTCTCATACTTTTACAAATTCGGTGCAGCTTAGGTAAGTATTTTTTATCACTCACTTCTGCCTCCTCTCAAGCATTTTCTTTTTAAGAAACAACTTCCATTTTCAAGACACCTCAAGTTCAAAGTTATTTTCATTGCTATATTCACTAGAATATCACATTAAAATGATTAAGCAGTTAAATCTCATAATCAGTCACCTCCAGTGAAACTTGAAAAAATAAATGAGTTTTGTGGGTCTAATTTCTTCAGTATCTTAAAGAGGTCTAAGCTCCTCAGATTTGTAAACCGTACCAACCTACTCTGTGAAAGGATCATTTTCAAATACCATGACCAGCAAACAACAGAACAATTTCATCTGTGCTTCTTACAAAGAGAACCTCAAAGCCAAACCAAACGTCTTCCAAAATCGTGGCATACTGACCTCAATAGTTGCACCCTGTCAGGGGTTATAATATCATTAAACATTTAAGGCCAGACTGCAGGCTCTACGCGCTTACCTTCTTACATTCTGAGTTTTGCCAATTACAGTCAATTTTGTACATAAACAAACAAGTAAAACTACCTTCATGCATATTTCTAAAATTTATTTTAAAAATGCTTTTTCTTTTGGAATGTATTTCCTTCTTTTGAAACTAAATTGATAAAATTAGAGAAGCATCTGTGAAAAAAAAAA
>NW_009710176.1:13387-13883 GCF_000703405.1 Apaloderma vittatum | reverse complement strand
GTCTCCTACTACGGGATGCCCAACCTGGCCACCCTCATCCCCAACGTGCAGCAGGTCCAGTACTCGCAGGGGGAGCGGACGAGCCCCGGCGCCAGCAGCATTCCCACCACTGACAGCCCCACCTCCTACCACCACAGGAGGACGAGGAGGACGACGAGGCTTACGACACCATGGTGGAGGAGCAGTACGGGCAGATGTACATCAAGTCCTCAGGAGGCTACGCTGGTAACGGGCGCTCTCTCTCCTTGGGTTTTCTGCTCTCCCTCGGTGCTCGCTTGGTCCTTCTCCAACCAGCACGGGGTAGTTTCAGGCTTGTTCATCAGCCTTTTGTCTTCGGGGGCTTCCTTTGTTTATTTACAAAGCGCGGTGCACGTGGTGGGCTGGGTGCAGGTGGCCGGGTATGGCGTGGACGGGTCCCCCCATGCCATCATTCCTGGGCTGTGTCCCCAGCTCAGGGGTTCTTGAGGTACGAGAGGCTGCGTCATACACCAACGTC
>NW_009710176.1:10549-13356 GCF_000703405.1 Apaloderma vittatum | reverse complement strand
TTCGTTTTTTTGGCTGAGGCTGCCGACCAACAGCTCGGTGGTTGGTGAGCCCTGTGGTGGTGACACCGTCCTGTGGTGCTGGCTGAGCTCGCCGGCCACGGGTCACCCTTGGGAAGGGAAGCGTCAGCCCTCGCCAGCCCGACAGGGTTTGGGTGGTGGGTCTGGGAGTTGGTCTTCAGCAAGGTGCAAGGCACATTCCCTCTGTCCTGGCCTTTTAGAGTAAAATTTTTTTAAAAGTGATGAACATATGACATGTCAAAGAAGGGAGAAAAACATAAATAATTTTCATAGATATTAATCAGGAATATTTGCAGAAAGAAGGGCTTTCTTGCCCACTGCTTGAAGAGACTCCCTCTTTCCTTTACCAGCCTTGCCCAGCACATCGCTGCCAAAAAGGGAGCAGCAATTTGGGGGCCTCCTGATAATATTGTATTTCTCTATTAGGTTGGTCGCTGGACATGCCTGAGGTAGAGGAGGTGATTTAACTTTGGTTAACTTTCAGGGTCCCCTTGGCATGTTCCCCCTGCGGGGTAGCAAGCAGATAAGCAATATTTTTCCAGGCATTTTTTAGCAAGCCACATGCAAAAAGGGGAAAGCCTACTGGTAGTAGTGGTATTGTTTTAATATTAGAAATATTTGCTGAGAAAAGTGGACAAGCCAGTTGCAGAAAATGAGCCTCAAAAGCACTCTCTGTTGTGTTTCGAGTCCCGGCAGTTGTTACGGGCTGGGTGAGAAGTGGGATCCGGGGAAGGGGACGAGGCTGAGGTCTCCTCCATGGCCGCCCACCCGGCAGGATCAGGACCCGGTGCCCCAGAGTCAGACCGAACAGAAATGAGGCTGTTTTCCCTCACGCTGATTTTGGTTTTATTTTGCTTTGCGCTTCCCCGCTGTAGAGCAGGCGGTGAGTAACGTGGGCTCAGCGCCGGGGCTCGCGGCGTTATTCCTCAGAGCAATGGGATTATACCCCTGGACGCGGCGTTTTCCTTCGCTGTCAAGGGGTCGATTCATGCAGGAACAGAACAAGAGGAATTCAGAGGGTGAGGGCAGGACCGGGACGGTGCAGGCAGCACCTAATTCTTGTGGGGCAGGAGTCAGAAAAGTGAAAATACGAGTTGCTTTCTCGGGCATTGCTGGCAATGCTGCAGCCCTCCGGCCCTCGCGCCAGAGCCGGGCATCTCGCAGCTGAATTTTCCTGCTCGGTTTCTGTAGGGGGAAGAGTTGAACCACGCCGGGATGCTGAGGCAGGAGCCGTGCAGGGAGGAGGCAGGTCAGGAGTGCGGCACTGCCCGGCCCTGCTGTAAGGCTCTAATATACTACATTTCTGCTAAAATATCTCTTCCACACCAGCACATTTCAAGGGAGTTTCCTGTTTTAAATAAGCCAGCTATAGTATCAGACTTCCTGGAAAAGAGGGCACACAAAAAGGAGATTAAAAAAAATAAAACCTAAGCTATTCCATTATGGTTTGGACTTGTACAGCTAACTGTGTTTTAATTACTTGGGATAAACTGTACCCTCAAAAGGTGCAGAATAATAAAACCATAAGATGGAAGAGAGAAAGCCAGCTAATCCTGCTCCTGGCATGTCGATCCCGACAGCCTTACAAAGGCCTGGGGGAGGGGAGAGCCCTTCAAGATAGCGATTGCCAAGGTTTCCAAGAGCCCCGTTTGTGAAAACAAAACCAACGCCAAAGAAGAGCATGGCAGATGAAGCCCTGAATTGCAGAAAGGGCTGGGTTGGGCTTTTTTGCTCCTTTTTCTCTGCTTTTTCACTCCCCAGCTGAAGCACTGACTGAGCTAATGCTATCTGGTGCATGGTGGGACCCTGGTGGCTGATGCTCTTCGCTCAACTTGAGCATCACCAGGTGCTCAGCAATTCCCCCCCAAGCCCAGGAGGTCACGAAGCCTCTTCTGAGGTGTTTTTTTAATATGGTTTTTTTTCCCCCTCCTTTTTCTTAATCACAACCACGCCAAATCTCCAAAGCTGGGATGGGAGAGCTGAGGAGCACATTGTAACCTTGGCCAAGGGTTTGGTGGTGGTAGGGGGAGCGAGGAGAGGGAGGTCCTGGTGTGACGGACCAGGACAAGGCTTGGACCTGTGAAAGGGACACAGAGGAGTGAAAGGAGAAGCCCAGTCTTAAACACAGGCTGACGGAAGGGTTAGGTTTAGGTGTCCACAGGCAGGATGGCAGCTTGCAGAGGGATGTAGGAAAAGGTGCCTCAGCTCCCATCAGCCTCTGGCCACATCTGGTGGCTGCGGCGTCACCAGCGCCGTCCCCACGGCGGGTTGGGAGCATCGCGGTAGAATGGCTCCTCGCTCCGTAACGAGGTCGTGGAGAGCACATGGGGGGCCTTGAGGACACGAGTGAGGCTTAACGAGGTTTCTAGCATCTGAGCCGAGGAATGCGCAACTCCAGAAAATATTAAACAAAAGCGAAGTATTTTTATCCCTGTTAATTACAGCGTCTTTTTTTTAGTGGGTTTCAGCAGTACTTGCAGATGCTCGGCGTTTTTCTTTCTGCTCTGAACCGCGTTCTTGTCAGTCAGCTCGCTGCTTAGCAGATGCAGTTAATTTAATTTTGACAGGCGCAAGCGGAGTTGTGCGAGGGTCCGTCCTCCTCCCCGGCTCCTGCTGCGCCGGTTTGCAGGGGAGACGAGGAATCTTTATGCAGCAAATGGCCGGAACGTAAAGGCTGGACTTGAAAGTTATGAAATCCCGAACTGACAAGAGCACACTTCATTAAAAATTCATCTAAAATAACCATTATAGAATAGTTGTGGTAATTAGCTGAGAGAATAGTTTTCTCT
>NW_009710176.1:3113-10102 GCF_000703405.1 Apaloderma vittatum | reverse complement strand
GCCGAGCCCCGCGCCGGGGGTGAGCAGCCTCTGCCCTTTTTTGGCGTTAAACTTCCAGTCCCGGGTTTCCTCACCGTAAAACACAGATGTTTAATTTTAGGCTGGCAGATGTTTCACTCCTGGCTGAGATCTGAAGCGAAGGCGACGTAGGGGTATTTATAAACCAGGAATAATTTTCCTATACTAATTCCAGATTACCTCCCTGTATAAATAGGTCACAAATCAAATCTCTGCATTCCGGTGCGTTGTTATAAATGTACTATTTGGAAAACGTAAACGATTCTACATCTCCGTCCCGCGGTGCGTGCGTGTCCTCTGAGGTACGGCTTTACGCAGGCAGGCAGGCGCTGGCGATGCCGGGCCTGCGGCAGGGATGCTATTTTTGGGGTAGTCCCACGGCCAGTAGAAAATAGGCTAATGGGATAAAAATGTTTGTAAAATACAGCTGTTTGAGAAGAAACTTCTCGCCCTGTGGAGAAGGGGGAAGAGTTATCTACAACTGGTGGCGGAGACGGTTTTGTAACCCTTGCGGTGGGCCGGGGCTTGTAGCTTCTAGGTTCGTGTTGAAGCTTTGTAAATGTTAATTTTTGGGTGAGGGACCATCACTTGCATCTTTCTGAATCTCAAAATCCCCATTCCTAAAGCAGAATGGGGAGACAGCTGTTTCTTACCCGTGGGAGAATGTTGAAGTTTCTATGCAATAAATGAAGTTTATACGAATTAAATGGTCAAGAGGAGAAGCCAGGCTGGTGGGAATTGGGGGTTCCTGAACAATTTGGAAGCCTTGGTGTTCAGGCTGTCAGGAACTAGGGAAATAGGTGAATACTGGTGCCAGGTGTGCAGCCAGCAATTCCCAGCACTGCCAGACCCCGAGCAGCTTGTTGCCCCTCTCCGACAAGGGTCAACAGGAGCTGCGTGGCCTCAGCATCTGGTGCCAGGCACCTCGAGTGGGATGTGCAACCATCCCACTGTCACCGAATCCGCCGTGGCCTCAGCAAGAGGGTGGTGTGACGGAGCTCTGAGCCGGACGATGCGTTTTAGGGACAAGGAAGACACCTGCTCCAGCATCGTACCACGTCTGGAGCTGCGGAGCACTGGTTATTCCCTCCTTCCTTGGATGATTGACTGGTGAGTTGGGTCGAGGCTGTTTCTTCAGCCAGAAACCCCAGGATCTCTCTCATTCTGGACCACTTGTTGCCGGCTGCAGCATCCGTATAAGCTTGAGATGAAAGCATATACGCAAATACGTAAAATTTACTAGTATTGGGCTGGCAGCTCTCCTTGCTTCCTCCGTAATGATTTCCTGCCCCTCTCCGCTAGCTGGTAGGCTCCTTTCTTGGTCGAGAACAAAACTGTATGAAACAATACTTCACATTGTTTGCCCTTTCATTCAAAGGGAAGGAGCTGCTGCCCTCCGAAGATACAAATTAATTAGAAGCGAATACTCTCCTGTTCTTCAGAGCATAAAGGCCAAACAGACTGGCTTTCTTTGAAAACGCGGGACCAAAGTGTCTCTTGTATCCTGCTTCTTTACATAACCGATCGCTATCTGCTGAACTGAGGTGGAGCTGAAAGGCCCAAATCTTCGGTCGTTTTTGTTTAATATTGTTGAATTTGTGCTTAATACTTTAATGGAAACAAAGTCCAAAAAATGATTCATGCCCGTGTTTAATAAGAGATTTATAGACAGTGGGCCAGCAGGACAGATGTAACCAAAACAGAAGAGGGGATTGAGTTGAGTTACTTTTTAGCCCGAATTTTAGTTTGTTTTACGAAGTATTGATTTCACAGGAAGAAATGTAAACTTCTTGATGGCTGCAGGTGTCGGAAGTGAAATATCTTCAAAAGCAAAGAATTTCTTCAAGGCAGGATTGTCACCAACCAGCCCCGGCTTCCTGAAAAGCTGCTTTTCTTTCAGGAAACGGGTCTGACACCAAATCCTTCAAAACTTTTCCAGGAAGGCAACGTGAACGCGGCGCTTGTGCTGATCTCTCTCTCTCTTTGCCTGCCTCGTTATTGCTAACAAAACCCTGGGGTTCATTGAACGTTGGCCTATGGAGAGTGCTAGAGCAGGGAGGTTTGTCCTTGTCCGCTGGAGCTGTTTGCCACTTGGGTGTTGTAGGGCTTTGGTTTTTTCAGTGAGAGCCGTCCTGGTGACGAAGGGGCAGGAGGTGGCTGTGCCTGATGGCCAGTCTGGGCGGCTTTCTCCTCTGGTCTCATCACAGCAATATTGGGTCACAAGCTGCAAGGACCTTCTCCTGCTCTGAACTCACCTGTCTCGTCGCCTCGTGGCTCAGGGATGTGCATTTAGCACAAAAAAGCTGTTGCCAAATTCAGTTTTACCCCTAATGGCATCATTCACCTCTTGCGCGTTGCTGCTGTTGACTTTGGATGTCCCACTCTGGTTTCTGGAACTTATCCTTAGAACATATTGCTCAGGTGTGGTGTGTATATCTAGTTTTACCTTTTAGTTCAGCCTGTGTGCAACCAGCAGAGGGTGGGAGCTGACAATGGGATCCTTTTTTTTTTGCTTCCTCTCCCCTCGAGGTTTGCTTTTATTTTGCCTGCCTTGGTGAGCACGCCTCCCAGAAAGCACGGGAAGGACAGCAGAGCAGATGTTGGTTCCCCAATACCCTGTGTCCCTCTGCTTTTGATTTGTTTAAGCTGGAAAATGCTAGTGTTTCCTTAGGTATATTCTGCCGATCATGCTTTGAAAGCATCAGAAAACTGCACGTCTTGGGGATGCTTCCTCTGCATGAGCAGCAGATGATGAGAGGATGCTCAGGAGCACTTACAGAACGGGCAAATGTTGCAATTGGTGAAAATGCTGTGTGTGCACGGGACCTCATGTCGGCTCAGCAAAGCCCCGCTTCGGTCATCGGGCAAGACAAGTTCGTTTAAAATCCTCCCACGAACCATTGTGCCGCCCTGTTGGTCCTTGACGGCTGAAGGGAACGTGGCTCCGTGGGCGAGGAGCATCCTCCCAGGGCTCCCACTCGGCAAGGAGGGAGCGAGGAGGGTGGGGAAGAAGCTGCCGGCCCCGTGCCGGCGATAGGAGCCGCGGCGCAGCACGGGGCATGTCCTAGTTAGAACACTGCGCCCATTGTGCCGGAGCCATCACCCCGCGGTTACTGCAGCAACAAGTCTGCGAAACTTGTTATTTTATCTGGAGAGAGGAAAAGTGGCCCCAGAACACCAAAAAGGCACCTCTCGAGTAGGAGACATTTTGAGTTCAGAAATGCTGGTTGCTGGGTCGAGGGTTTTTTGTGCGTTGAAGCACAGAGCCGGGTTTGATTTTACGCGTGGTGCTTGCCACGTTATCAAACAGTTTTGGAGAAAAGTCAGGTCGTTGTAGAGCTGGGCTGCAACTCGGCGCTCCAACTGCTCCTGCCACGTCCCGGTGCAGCTGGAGCTGACGTACACCTGTGTCTGCCACCTTTTGTGTCAAAAATTGTAATTTTAGGCAAGTCTGTGGACTCACACTATGAATCTGATTTCAAAAGCGAATCCCCTGTCTGCCCGCAAGACCCAGAGCTGAGGTGCTGGTGGGACAACTCGGTGCTTCCAGCTTTTCACTGTTACTGGAGTGGGCTCCAGGGATGGTGCTTTGGGGCTGTGTCCTGGCACAACCCAGCGGTTTGGCTTTGAAGCCAAGGCTTAATTACATTTTTTGCCTTGTTGGTTGGGGTCTCTTGTTGTTGAGATGAAACCTTAGCCTGCAGAGTAAGAGAAAGTGTTTCAGAGGGTGGGTTGGGTCTTGCAGGAGGTGGCCGGTGGGTGCTGTCCTCGGGGGAGCTATGGTGACCTTTCTCGGTGCGGTGGGTCTCTGCAGAGTCTGGATTTTCAGTTCAGCGGGAAAAGAAACGTCAAGAGGCATAGTTACGGTACCAATGCAGGTCTTTGTGAAACTCGGCTGATTTATCGCCTGTTTTAGAAAGCCCTGGTGAAGCGCCGTGCCGTTCTTCTGGGAGCGTTTGGGGAAGCCAGCGCTGTCTGCTGCGCTTGCCAAGCGGTGCCAGCTGTGCAAAGTTGCCCGTTTTCCTTAACGATTAACTTAGGAAAAGTTAAAGCATAATTAGCTTCTAAGAGTCCCTCTTGCAGAAACCGAACGTGCGTACGAGACCGCGCTGGTAGATGATGGAGGGAATCTTTCCCTGCTTTCGGGTGGCACCTGCCTTGCGGCCGATAGCCCTGCTGAATGGTTGTGCTTCTGGAGGGAGGGATATTTCCAAGAGCTACGTGAAAAAGTCACAGTGTGACCTTCTGTCGCTGTTGTGCCTGCATGATAAACTGTTCTAATGGTTTTCCCTTTCAATTTTGAAGTTGCTCAAGAGAAGCCAGAACAGATCCCGCTGGAGAACCGCTCCTGTGTCCTCATACGTCGGGATCTAGTTGCTCTCCCAGCCAGTCTTATCAGTCAAATCGGATACCGCTGCCACCCAAAACTCTACTCGGAAGGAGATCCTGGAGAAAAACTTGAGCTGGTTGCAGGTAATGAGGGGGTAACTTTTCTTTGCTGGTATTTTCCTTCTTGAAATGTGTTTTTCATCTTGCCTGCACTGTTGCTGGACTCATGCACCTCGTGTGCCCTTGCCGTGTCTTTCTGGATTGTTCATCACCAATCATCTTTTAAAAAGTTCCAAGTTTCCTTTAATTTACTGATAGAAAAATGTGTCATTAACGGGATTTATTCAATTGAATTAATTTAGCATTTTAATTGAATTCTCCAGCTTGTGTTCTTCCCGATTGGTGTGGGCTGCGACGCAATTGTGTGTTGATTTAGAGGCACCGATCTAAAAAAACCCGAACAAAAAACAACCAAAACCAAAACAAAAAAAACCCCATCACATTCTAAGATTTACAAAGCAACGGAGATAAAATTTGCGTCAGTGAACAAGCTCTGAAAGCCCTGTAAAGGTTTTTGAAAAAAACTGGGGGTGTCAAACGCTGCAGTAGGAAGAGAAGGAATTGGTTTTGGTCCTTTCTTTGATCTTTATTTGCATTTTGGGAGGAATTTACTACGTTGGGAGAATTCACTGCTTCTCTATAAAGGATTTATAGCCAGATTGAGGTGGAGGATGGTGCTGTTCAGCTTTTAATGGTGCTGGTGTGGTAGAGCTGGATAACGAGTGCGATCCGGTGGCTCTGCCAGCCTGCAGCCCAGGGACCCCGAACACGGCACGAAGAGACGTCTTTGACTGGGTTGTCCAGGCCAAATTCCGGTTTAAATAGCTATATTCTGCTTTTCTAAGTTCCCCCGCCAGCCTGCAGCCCAGGGACCCCGAACACGGTACGAAGAGACGTTTTTGACTGGGTTGTCCAGGCCAAATTCCAGTTTAAATAGTTATATTCTGCTTTTCTAAGTTCCCCGCAGCTCCACTTTGCTGCAGTGTCCTCTGTGAAGTTGTTTTTTCCCTGGGATGTAGGTAGGTTTAGCTGAAGTGATCTTTGCCCGTAGCCGCCGCCCGGGCAGGAGCTTTAATTAATACCTGTAAAGCCCTTGGTACAAAAAGGACGTGCGGCAGCGCAATCCATCCAAATCAGTTGTGCTTTCTTTCTGGTCATTTATCTCTTGGTGAGTAGCGTGATTTTTATTTCCAGTCTGTAGAAGGAGCCTGAAGGCAAGGGTTCCGTCTGACGGAGGGTGGGTCTTTGCTGGCAAAGCGCGCCTGCTGCAGCACGGCGTGCAACCACAACTATTTATTTTGTATCTGGAATATTCATTTTGTACCCATTTACATTTTATGTGAGACTTCTTAAAACCATCAAGTGGCGCGGGTTATTTTCACAGTGAGAGCTGCAAATTGGCTTGAGGCAACTCTGCTTGATTTACATTTTTCAATCTGGGGAAAAAAAAAAAGTAGATTAATATCACTAACTGATAGTGGCTGCCTGGGTTATTTTTGGTTTATTAAAGTGAAGTTACCCTTGGTAGTGTCTGGCGTTCCCTCTGAGGGCTTATCTCTTAAAATACGGCTGAAGAAAGCTAATTCCTGTCTCAAACCTGGTGAGACCCAGCACGGGGGGCTTGACCCCAGAGCGCACAGGAGAATCCTGCAGCCCAAGTTTTCCTCAACGTTCCGTTCGGAACGTTTTTCTTTTATTTCTGGTATTTTTTGTGATGGATTCTGCAAACTTCTGCAGCCCCGTCTTCGTTCGGACGAGCATCTGTAGCCTTTCCTGGAATTCCAGGAGGTAATTTTATTTCTCTGGTAGATGGTTTTTGTTCTGTCTCGAGAACAGAGTGTGTATCTGGATCCAGATACAACCTATTATTTAATGTTAATTAAAAGCAAATACCGAAAGCCTCTCGTATAACCTGAAAAAATAGGATAACCTTGCCCCGCCAGCGGGTGCTGAGGCAGGAGCGGTTTGGTCTGTGTGAGCTGCGTGCGAGGGAAAGGGGTTTGATAAAAAAACCTGCTGTAAAGCACTGCCAAAGCCCTGGACGAGTAAAGCAGCTTTGGCAGGGGCTCCTTTTTCTCCTGCAGAACATCCTTAAAGGCAGGGTATTTCAAAGTCAGCAGTTCCTGTGCGCTAGAAGGAAAATTCCCTGCTCACCAGAAATCTCAAGAGGTGATGGGCTGGGGTTTTCGAAAGCAATTTGATCTGTAGAGTAACTGAGCGCCTTTTCTGTGCTACGTGGGGTTGTTTTGGGGTTTTTTTCCCTTTCTTTCTAGTTCTGTGATCCTTCACTTGAGAAAAGAAAAGGCTAAATGGATTGGGGTGTTCTTCCTTCAGAAAGAATAAATAATCCCAGTGTGAAGCCTTGCGCTGTGTGTGTATTTGCAAGAGAAAGAAGTCCTGTCGTTTGATTTCCATAGGCTTCCTTTCCGTACGGATAAAATCACGAATTATTATTACCTGGGACTTGCCGCGGCCCCAAGGGACTGTAATGACCATCCCTTCCAGGCTTTTCCAAAAAATCCTGCCACCCTTGCTGGGTTTTTGTGGCAGCAGGTGAAGAGCGGGCTCCCTCCCCCGTCCCA
>NW_009710176.1:451-3094 GCF_000703405.1 Apaloderma vittatum | reverse complement strand
CAGCCGTTGGCTCGCGGCTCGGAGGCGATGCTGCCGGCGAGGCGAGGGGTTTAATTCCGAATTCTCCCTCTCCACCCCTGCCAGGCTCAGGTGTTTACATCACCCGGGGGCAGCTGATGAATTGCCACTTATGTGCTGGTGTCAAACACAAGGTCCTTCTGAGACGTCTTCTGGCCACCTTCTTTGATCGGTACGTCCTCTTGCTCTTCGCACTCTCCCAGGGGATTTGGTTTATTTCCTGGTGTTTTAGCCGTGTCAATCGATAACATGTCACGAGTGCTCCATCCTCTGTGTATCCCGCACTGGTTTCTGTGCTTTTTCTAAATGGTGCTTGAACCCAACCGCAAAGTTTTCCAATCCCTTACCTTAAAATCGTGTCAGGGGGTGATCCCTTTGCAAGAACCTGGTGGGGTGAGAAGGCAGCGGCTGTGCCCTTCGAGTCCCCGGTGTAAGGATCTGCCTTTGCTTTTCTCGCAGGAACACGCTTGCCAACAGCTGCGGAACTGGAATCCGGTCCTCCACGAGCGATCCCAGCAGGAAGCCCCTGGACAGCAGGGTTCTGAACGCAGTCAAATGTAAGGAGAGAACGGTACTGCAAAGCTGAAACCCAAGCGGGGAAGGCCACCTCTGTTGCGTAATAATGGGAACTGTATCTGGCGAAATCAAGTTGTAGGAAAACGGGTTTATTTTTTATCGTGTGTCATTCTGGGGGGCTGACTTTAGCCAGGGCTGGGATGTGCAGGGCTACCTGTCTCACTCGACGGGTTTGTGCCCAACACCTGATGTTTATACAAGAAAAGGGGAGTTTTGCTACTTCCATCAAGGCTGTTTAATTATTTATGGCAGGCAGCAGAAACAAACGGTGAAATATTTGGTTCGTGCAGTCACCCTTGAATACAAGGAGCGCGCTGTGGGGCGAACGGTGCCTGCTGGTGAGTGAGGAGCTGGGCGCTGTAGGAAGCCCCGATGGGTCAGCGCAGCAAAGCCTCTTTACCCTGGGCTTGATACACAGTGGAAAGCAATGTGTTCTCTCACCCTCACTGGATTAGGGGTAGTAAATCTTGACGTAAATATTATTGTGCTGGAAAATGAAACTCGAGGCAAGTGTTTTTGGTTTATTTTTTGTTTTCTAGATTTGGAAGGTAAGTCTTGCTCTCTCCCTAACTGTTGCTGTGCTGCTGAACTCCAGGGGCCAACCTCAGATCTGTAGCATGTGGAGGAAAGGGATAAGAGGGCAGGTGTTGGATACATAAAGACAAAATCACTGAACTGTGCTGTCAGTGCTGCCTGTAGCTTGTGTGTGATGCTCTCCTGGACAGCAGCTTCACCCTGGAGAGCCTGGGTCTGGACCTTCCAGCCTGGGTCCTTGCTGAGCTTTGCAAAGAGTTTCAGAGGCTGGAAAGGTGTCGCTGCCCGGTGACAGTGCCTACAACTCTGTCATGTGTCAGGGCCCGAGATGAATTCTCTCTGCCTGAATTTTACTCAGCACACAAGCTTTGGTTGATAATTCCTCACCGTGGCGGTTCCTGGGGCGTTGCTCCGGTGCCATCAGGTGCTCAGTCCTGCGGAGGAGCAGGGCTGCAGCCAGGGCGTCGCTGGGCTTCTCGGGGTACGTGCCAGCTGCAAAGACCTGGCCAGGCTGGTGGTCCACGCAGTGACCGGCACGAGGTGTAGGACGGGCAGAGGATGGTCTTTTGGGCAGTTGAAGAGTTCGTGTTGACTTTCTCTGTGTCCATTTCTGCTTTGGGATGTCCCGGCGTGCTGCGGCCTTTTCGCAGGTGCCGCGCGTGGCTGGAGACCGGGTGCCGCGAGCGGGAGCCTGGTACCTCCGGGGTTTGCCGGGTCCCCAGGGGGTGAGTGCTGCTCCTCTGGTTTTATCCCGTCTTGGTTGTCTCTGTCTCGAGCTGAGGAATCCTCGTCTGGCAGCATCTCCTTGCAAGAGCTCTGGCCGCCGGGTGGACCTCCGCTGGGAGGCTCCTGCTGAGCCTCGCGGCAGATCTCTAGGACGGGGCGGAGGCTGTGACCGCCTCGGCGTTGCTTTCTCTGAATCCTCAGCTCTGTGTATCCCTGTCTTTGCAGTGTATTGTCAGAATTTTGCCCCGAGCTTTAAGGAAAGCGAGATGAATGTGATAGCGGCCGATATGTGCACCAACGCCCGCCGGGTCCGCAAGCGCTGGCTGCCGAAGATTAAGTCCATGCTGCCGGAGGGGATGGAGATGTACCGCACGGTCATGGGCTCCACCACAAACAGTGTCCCCCTGGATCCCGAATTCCAGCCCAACACTGCTCAGGTCTTTGAGCAGCGAATCTATGCAGAAAGGAGGAGCGATTCAGGAACTATAGTAGCCTTGAGAACTAACACGGTGAACGTGGAGCTAAGCAACGGATCCAACCAGTCCTTCGAACAGAGTGAGGGATGTACCGCACGGTCATGGGCTCCACCACAAACAGTGTCCCCCTGGATCCCGAATTCCAGCCCAACACTGCTCAGGTCTTTGAGCAGCGAATCTATGCAGAAAGGAGGAGCGATTCAGGAACTATAGTAGCCTTGAGAACTAACACGGTGAACGTGGAGCTAAGCAACGGATCCAACCAGTCCTTCGAACAGAGTGAGGATGCCGAAGTGGCTGGGGCCGCGGCGAA
>NW_009710176.1:0-374 GCF_000703405.1 Apaloderma vittatum | reverse complement strand
CGGCCCGAAACTCCCGTGAGAAGACAAGATGGTACTTACGGAGGGACTTTATAAAGAGAGCAAACGTTTCGTGACCTATAAGGGATCTGTAATACTAAAGCTGCTTGCATGCATTACTAATACAAAACAAAAAAAATGTGATCAAGCCACTTACCTACTGAACTGCTACTGTTGCCTGAAAAAAATGTGATTTTTATTCTGCTTGTATTTAAAATTTATGAAGGAAATAATCGCATTCGTTATACTGTAAACGACTAGGTCTGTGGCGACCTACTTTAAAAAAAAAAAAATATTGGGCTCCTTTTTTGATATTCCTGAGGTTAGTCTATAAGATTGTAGCTTTTTCTTTTTTTTTTCTTCCTTCTTTTTTTTTT
>NW_009710175.1:0-595 GCF_000703405.1 Apaloderma vittatum | reverse complement strand
TTTCCCTGGCAAAGACTTGCTTTAATCTTTCGACGCTGAATTTCTGCCCCCCAAAGCTGTTGCTTTGTTTCAGTTCACAGTTGAGTGACTGGAAAACCTCTGAGGAAGGGGAAGGAGGTTTCCAGCTGCAGTAATTCATTCATATCTTTCTGTGCATAAAGACTTTCTGGACTAAAAGTGGCTCTCCGTGTTCCCTGCTTACAGACCTGGAACTAGTTTATGTATTGCCAACGTTGTGGTTAGCTGTTCATAAGGAGTCAGTAACTTTTTCCACACTTTTTAGCAGTGTGAAATTTTGACTCTAGACATTTTGAATTGAAATAACTTCTGGTGTGGATGCCTGTACCGTGTGGCATTTGATAACTTAGTCAAAGGTCGGCATTTTGGTCCTACTGAAACTGGCAAAGCTTTCCTAAATTCAGTGTGATCAAATTTGGACTTGAAATAACTAGTGATAGCACATGACTGCACTGGGAATGCTATCTGACAGAATTAGATTGGGGTTTTCTCAAAATCAGTTTTGTTTGATCAGCTTCTGTTAGATTTTCCATGGTGCTACTTAAAATTGGGTTGTGTGAAATGTATAGACTGTAAG
>NW_009710174.1:1615-2953 GCF_000703405.1 Apaloderma vittatum | reverse complement strand
CCAGTGCTGAGTAGAGGGGGACAATCACCTCCCTACTTCTGGTCACACTGTTTCTAACACAAGCCAGGATGCCGTTGGCCTTCTTGGCCACCTGGGCACGCTGCTGGCTCATATTCAGCCATTGTCAATTAGAGCCTCCAGGTCCCTTTCTGCCACACAGCTTTCCAGCCACACTTTCCCAAGCCTGTAGCGTTGCATGGGGTTGCTGTAGCCCAAGTGCAGGACCTGGCACTTAGCCTTGTTCATACAGTTAACATTGGCCCATTGATCCAAGTCTTTCTGTAGGGCCTCCCTACCCTTGTGCAGATCAACACTCCCACCTAACATGGTGTTGTCTTACTGATGATACACTCTTCTTCAGGCCATCTCCCTACCACAGCAGTATTCCCTAAATAGTGGAATTTGTGTCCCTTTTTGATTTTGCTGTCTAACAAGGAAAAAAGAGTAGGCCCTTATCTTTTTTTTCCTGACAAAATAAAATCAGGATTTTTGAGATGAGTGGAAAAAAATAAATCCATGCATTGTCATAAAGGACTAGTTTTTTCTCTGCTTCTGTCAAGTATTGGAGAATCATAATGTTTCATTATGTTATTTAGTTTCCAAAATGGAACTGTTGCTTTTTCTGGTTGGATTCACTGTTACATAAAAAACGTTTAGCATCAGTGTACCAAAAAATTCATGTAGGCCACCCAAGGTATCGGAATTTCTAGGAAGGAAAATGATTGCTAACTGTGGGTGTTCTCCAACCTACAGAAAATTCTGATTTTGAATATATTCAACATAATTGCTCATTATGTAAGTATGTTAAAATGTACAGCACACTTACCATGTCGTCTTTCATTGAATGTCATGCTTGAATTACAAATCTGTTAATGTAGATGTAGAATTTACACATTCCAAATGCAAAGATCTATTTTCTGTTCCAAGGCTTTTATGGAAACATCTGTGATTGCCAGTTTCTAAGAAGTGGATAGAAGCAATGTGTACTTCCATGCAGGCTGTACATAAACCCTGTACTCTTTCTAACTACTGTAATATGCAGTTTGTCAGCTTTAGAAGGCCAAACCACTTTTTGTCTTAAGTTATGATAATTTACGAAGTATTTATGTACTGAAGATTTTCCATAACTGCTTTCTGAATAAAAAGAAATTAGAAGCCCAAATTAAAAAAATCATAATTAACTGGGTATGTGGTATAGCTGTCTAGCAATGATCTCTTTATGCAAGACTTGTGGTCTGCCTTGCAAATTAGGTTTTAATCATCAGCTCTATACTAGATTAGTACTGGAGAGAGAATCTATCACTACAGGTTAATCAGGCATAATGGGGGCTTTTTGAC
>NW_009710174.1:0-1584 GCF_000703405.1 Apaloderma vittatum | reverse complement strand
AGGAAGTGTAGTGCTGTGCTGCTGCACAGATTAAGCTGACAGAATCCCAGGTGTGAGGCAGAGGTGTACTAGAACGATAGAGAGCTCTGTGATTCAGTCCCTTTCCTGGGACTGAAAGATGTTCGTTAGCTGCACTGGGACTACTGTCTTGCATAACCTACTGGTGCTGCAAGTGTCAAGTGGGTACTGACATCAAACTGCTCAGCAACCAAAACTTCCAGAGAAACTGTAACATTATGGATTTTTTGTTTGGGGGATGTGTGCTGATTTTTTTTTTTAATTTCTCTTCCTAGGCAGGACAGAATTACTCTTTTAAGAATGAGGCTAATTTTACCCATCAGTGTGGGGAGGCCAGTTCAGCAAGGACACAGCTGGAAAAAGCCCTGAGGAATTCTGGCAAGGTTAGACCATGTTCTCCCTGAGTCCATCTGTGGGTACAAATGTGCTGCTTTTGTCACCTGGTATATATTTTTTGTCTTTTTTGCTCTCACTAAATGACAAAGTTGCAGTGATCCTATCAAATTCTTGGATTTGCAGAAGTCAAAGTACATAGAGAATTTTAAAGCAAAGGATGATTTAGACTGTGTCATTGCTGTTACCCACAGTCCAACATGTGGGAAGAACAATGCACACAGCAGTACCTAAAACTATCTGGAATTATGCTGTTTTATTAGTTTGAGGCTTCTCTTTTTCCTGTTTGATGGAACTGTCTGTGTCAAACAATGTGTGCAACAACATCTATGTTGTAAGACCTGGACTAAGTATGACGTGCTAGTCTGGTACATAAAATGCTGCATTTGGATGCTGGGGAAGCTAGTGATCCTGTGATGATTTAGGCTTGTAAAAATTGAATGGGTAAATAACAGTTGAATGGGTAAATAACAGTTGAATGAGTAAATAACTCTTGTCTGAGACACATGTATGCCTGGAACAGAGGCAGAGAGCAAAGCCCAGCTTTGCGTTAGCTTCCTGAGAGGGGATGATGAGCAAGAGCCATTGGTGAGCTTGCTGGGGTGGTCCATGTTTAGGGCACTAGGGAGAATGAGTATTAAATCCTTTCTCTGCTGTAAACTTCTCCTGCGCTTTGGGGAAGTCCTTCTTTGTCCTTTAGTTCCTCTGGGACATGAGTGCAGGACCCTGCCATGCAAGTAGGACTGCTCAGATACTTGGGTGAGTTGCTGCAATGAGTCACCTAAAAAAATTCTTTGACACAAATGAGTCTTCGATTCACTTTCTTGATTCACTGACTGGCTTGGCTATGGCTCTGTCTCTAGTTGTTCCTAAAAGTGTTCTTGCAACTTGTGAAACAGAGGGAAGGTTTAGGCTGGATATTAGGAAGAAGTTGTTCTCTGAGGGTCACTGGGCATTGGAACAGGCAGTCCAGAGCAGTGGTGGGATCATGATCCCTAGAGGTATTTAAACAACCTGTTGATCTGGTGCTTAGGGACATGGTTTAGTGGTGACCTAGCAGTGCTAGGTTAATGTTTGGACTCTTGAAGGTCTCTTCCAACCAAAGAGGTTCTATGATTGTGTGAGAAGTGTAATTTTATATGATTTTTATATATATATATTTTCTATTTTTTA
>NW_009710173.1:920-2638 GCF_000703405.1 Apaloderma vittatum | reverse complement strand
CCCCCGGGCAGCGTACTGTCCCGCCGTGGGTCCCGGCACCAGGGCAAGGACCTGAAGTTCGTCTTCGACCGGGTCTTCGGTGAGGGGGCGACGCAGGAGGAGGTGTTCCAGCACACCACCCGTAATATGTTGGACAGTGTCCTCAACGGGTACAACTGCTCCGGTAAGACCCCGCAAATGCCTTCAGTCCTTGTGGGAGGTCCTGCCCCCGACTTGAGGGAGCTCAGTGGAGCCGTGGGTTTCTTTAGGAAGCCCCCAAGCAGTTTGGGGAGATGGAGTGGGGGGGACAACACACAACAGTGCAGCGAAAACATCAAGCCTTAAACTTGGTGGTGGTGGTTTCAAATGTGATCGGGACAAGGATGATCCTGTTGCAGAAATATCATTTCACCTCAGCAGGTAAACGAGGGGAAGTGAAACATGAAGCCCTTAATGGGATCACAGGTTGGTTTGGGTTGGAAGAGATTTTAAAGATCATCTTGTCCTCCCCTGGCCACGGGCAGGGACCCCTCCCACCTTTGCTCCAGGCCCGGTCCAACCGGGCCTTGGGCACTGGCAGGGCAGGGGCTGCCACAGCTGCTCTGGGCAACCTGGGCCAGGGTCTTATCACCCTCATGGTAAAATACTTCATTGTGGTGGACACAGACCCAGTGGGAGTCGGCAGCAGCAGCGGGTTGGACCTGGGGCTGTGTTCGCGGGAGCGTTTCTAGCTCAGGTAGAGGTGGGATCATCCCACCAAGGGCTGTGTCCAACTCTGGTCCCCACAAGTCAAGAAGGACGTGGATAGAGTAGAGAATCCCCCAAGGATGCCCACGGAGATGATCCACGGACTGGAAAACCTGCTCGAGGAGGAAAGACGGAGGGAGTTGGGTTTCTTCTCCCGGGGGAAGAGAAGACTCGGGGGGAACCTCCGTAGTTTTTGTGTAGGGCTTGCAGCTACAGAGAGGATGGAGGCCCTCTGATCGTGAGGGGCAGGAGGTACCTGTGGTACCAGTAGAGGTTTTGTCTCAACATAAGACATTTTTTTTACGGTGAAAACGTTCACTGGAACAACGTCCCTGGGGACACAGCGGGGTCCCCACTTCTGGAGGTGTTCAAGCTGTCACTGGGCAGGGAGTGAGATAATCTCATCTGGCTTCCCTTTCCCATGAAAGCTTGGACCAGACAATCTCCCCAGGCCCCTCGCAGGACAAGGGTACCGGGATCACTGGGCAGGGAGTGAGATGATCTCATCTGATTTCCCTTTCCCATGAAAGCTTGGACCAGACGATCTCTCCAGGCCCCTCGCAGGACAAGGGTACCGGGGGCCCCAGCGGTGCTTGGTGCTGCGACGTGGAGGAGGGAGATGGATGTTGGGGTGAAAAATGAGGTTGGGCAGGTTTTTTCCAGGCATTTTGAGGGACACAAATTGCTTGTTCTCTGCTCTCCTGGGGCAGGAAGGATGGGAAGAAATGGGTGCAAAGAGCACCTTGATTTTTGCCAGCCTGAGCCGCCGTGAGCTTTGGCAGGGCGCCGAATTTCAGAGTGGGACGTGGGGTGAAGCAGCCATGTCTCAGGGTGTTTGGGGGTTGCCCTATCGCCCACTCGCTCCTCCCATGCTGGCAGTTCCTCGAAGCCGGGTCTGAAATCTCCTCGCCTGCTGCCGTGGACCCTCTCACTGTTCACGGGCTGTCAGCAGCCGAGAGGCTTTAACGAGCGCGGCTTTAACGAGCGCGTCG
>NW_009710173.1:0-889 GCF_000703405.1 Apaloderma vittatum | reverse complement strand
GCAGCGGGAGAGCGGGAGACGGCCGCTCTCCTTGTCTCATCATGCGCCAGGCCAGGCGCTGGGACCGGAGGATGCTATTCCTGGCTCGCCGGCGCGCTCCGCGAGCTGCTGAAGGCTGCCTCTGTCACCGTGCCCACCTGGCAGGCGCATCTCTTGTCTCTGCCTGCGGAAAGAGAACTCCAGGAGCCTCAAACGAGAGAGTGGTGAAGCGCCGGGTGCTGCTAATGGGGAGAAGGGCTGAGGATCTCTTGATTAGCGTGTCCTGCTCTGATGGTGAGGGTGTTGAAAGATTGGGGGGGAAAAGTGAGATGGATTGCAAGGTTTGGAAGAAGAAACACCTTCTAGTGAGAGATGAGGAACTGCTCGGCTTGTTACGGAGAAGGTCCAGAGGTGACTTGAGCATCTGAGCAGGTGGAGGACTGGGGACTCGTTCTGTCTCTGCTAAATTAAAGAGGCTGAAACGAGGGGGAAGAAAACAGCATGGAAGGCTAGTGCGAAGGGTAATTAGCTTTACCTGATCTCCGCGAAGCCCGCGAGTGACCCTGCTGCAGGGCTGGCAGCGAGGCTCAGGAGTTACGCCACTCCCCTTCACTGAGGCTCATTTCAACCACCCGCTCTTTCTCTTTCCAGTGTTTGCCTACGGCGCGACAGGAGCAGGAAAAACCTACACCATGGTGGGCTCGAAGAAAAGCCCCGGCATCATGTACCTCACCATGGTGGAGCTGTACAAGAGGATCGAAGCCAGAAAGGAGCAGAAGAGCTGCGAGGTCCTGGTCTCCTACCAGGAGGTACGGCCGTGTCCCCTCCTGCCTCCAGGTTGCTCAGATTGATCCGGAAGCTCGGGGTACTGGCGGTCCCCAGGGCAGCTGGACTGGAAGTGGGCTCACCC
>NW_009710172.1:30105-35626 GCF_000703405.1 Apaloderma vittatum | reverse complement strand
GCTTAGCGGGGGGGAGGAAATCCCTGCCACACTGGTCTCAGATGCAATTTGGATTGCTGGTGGGGATGAGACACTAAGGACAATACTAATACTACTGTTGTATTACAACATCTAAAATAAAAATATAAAATAATAATTACATAATAATAGAGTATTCCAAGCTATCAATATTGAATTATGGATGATCCTTACAATACTAGATGAGATTTTCTCTAAGTAAACTAAAATAATGTTTTCAGGATGTTGCACAAAAGTAATTTCAAAAGCTACAAAGAGGCAGCTTAGATTTGGAAATCTAAGGAATGAAAAGGAAGTATTTTTAAGTTTATTGCGCATGCCAAGAATACAGGCCAAGCCAAATGAAAGAACTCGTATTGGCACCACAGAAATTGTGGGACCCCTGGAGCAAGGTAGGCATAGATTTGTTTATGCTGGCTGAAGAAGACTAATATTTGTCCTAGCTTGCTATTTTCACTTTCTTATGATAGCTTTACTAGAAAATACTGCAACTAAGTAGACAATTAGGCATAACAAATTGTTTTCTGGAGTAGAAAGAATGAAATGCAAGCCACAAAAATTAGTAGATAGCTTAAAAGAATGTTGTGGGGAGTGGAGCTGTGTAACTGCCAATCCCTGTTATCTCAGATCTAAAGTGTTGTTAGAAAACAATATCAAAATAATGAAGCACTGTAAAATAACCTGCAGAACCAGACCAGTCGGTATTTAGATTAAATTACAGAAGGGCAATGATTAAATTTAGGTTGTCATCCACCGACATTTTACTTGACAGGATGCTGAAGTCTATGGAAACTCAATGTCTGCTGTATAAAGAAAGGAGTAGAGCAGGATAAAATGCCTGATATTATCTCATGACCCAAGACTTGCCATCACTTCAAAAGTGATACTGTGCATCAGGGAATAATGGTCTCAGAAGACAATGTCATTTTGGTTTTGGTTCTCAGTCAATGTTATGTCTTGGAGTTAATTACAATCTTGAAATGTCTTCAACTGTATTATTAAACACAAACAAAATAAAAAGCCTCAAAATGCAATAATTAAAACTTCAGTCAGTGAAGGTGAATTTATATGACTGCAAATAATCTCAGCTTTACCAGTGACGATTAAGCTTAATGACAATGTTTTGCAGAGTCATGCAGGATTCCTGGAGCGGATTTTCAGTTCTTATCTCTTGCCCATTCTGTTAGAAAAGAAAGAAAAAAAAAGAGAAAATAGTGCATTTTACCTTGCTCCCAAGGTAGAACTATTTCCCATCATTCCAGAAATCTTTATTACAAACAGCCAAATTTAGCCCTTTGCACCTGCCACTGCACTGATGCAGTGAGGCCATCTCACATGGTGGAAGAGGAGGGAAGAAGAGGGAAGAACTGTAAAGCACAGAAGAATAGACTTTGGGGGGACCTAATAGCTGCCTCCCAATACCTGAAGGGAACCTACAGGAAGGCTGGGGAGGGACTTTTTACAAGAATGTCCAGCGATAGGACAAGGGGAAATGGGTTTAAGTTGAAGGAGAATAGATTTCGATTAGATCTTAGGAAGAAAATCTTTAGTACGAGGGCGGCAAGACTTTGGAATAAATTCCCCAGAGAAGTTGTGGCTGCCGCTTCCCTGGAGGTGTTCAAGGCCAAGTTGGATGGAGCCTTGAGTAGCCTGATCTAATTGAGAGATGTCCCTGCCCATGACAGGGAGGTTAGATTAGATGATCTCTAAGGTCCCTTCCAGCCTAGGCCATTCTATGATTCCATGAATATAACTCAGTTTCCAGGCCCTGTCTCTAGGCATATCAAGGATAAGGGGGTCATTAGGAGCAGTCAGCATGGTTTTACCAAGGGGAAGTCGTGTTTGACCAACCTGATAGCGTTTTGTGAAGACATAACCAGGTGAGTGGATGGTGGCAGTGCAGTGGACGTGATTTAACTGGATTTCAGTAAAGAAGCACCAGGAAAAATAAGTCAAATTCTGGTGGAAGAAAATTATATTTTTTGTGCTTGTTTAGAATAAGCCATGAACATGGACTTTTCCAGAACAGCCAGCCACTGATCCAGAAGAAAAACCTTCCAGTAAGAGAATGGTTAATATCACCATAAGGCATCTCGCAATGACACTGTTTTGATCTGAGACTCCATATTGTAAGGCACATCCGAGAAATATTTAGTGGCTTAACTGACCCTGAGAAAGCTGAGAAATGAATCACTGACACTAGAACACCTGTTATTTATGCACTCAGTTTGTAGCCCAGCTGCAGGTAGAATAAAAAGGTTCAATTCCAGTTGCAAATGTATAGTATTTAAACATCTACTTACACATGCATTTAGTAGATTATAAGCAGTAGTCAAATCTACTTTTCAAAATATTTGGATGCATTTAAAATTATAATTATTCATTCTTCTACTACTTACAAATAAGTCTAAACCAAAAAGTGTTAATATTAATAAGCAAATACATGGAAAAGAGATTTTGGATTTTTAAAAGTAATTTAAGTGAGAGAAACTATGGGTGCAATTTTAAAAGCCTACAGAATTTATTAAAAACCATATATCCATAGAGTTTGAAACTAGTTCATAGAGTGCAATAGAAAATTTTCTCAATGACAGTTCTTGCTATTTGGATTTGAGACCATATACTTTTCTTTGTGTTAGCATTGCATCTACTATGCTGTGGAATGTTAAAATTAAAAAATGGTGCAACTGCAGTCTCGCATAGTCAAGTGGGTCATTTTCACTGATTTCAGAAGGGTAAAGTTTTCTGTTCTGTTTTTCTGATTCTAGAGAAATGCTGTATTCAAATTCTAGATGAGTTTTCCAGGAGGCCTTTTTCAATATCATAACAGCATATCTGAAAATTATACTGTCACATTTATTACAGAAATAAGTATGGGTTGGAAGCAGTTAAAAAAAATGGGCAAGCCAACTTGGAAAAGCTTAAACTACTGAATCTCTCTTATGAATAATCTCAGCTTTAAATACCTTTTCCTTGTATACCTCTTTCGCTTTAACAAAAAGGATAAATTTAAACTACAGACCTGGACTGTATTCCATTTCCCCTCAACTGTTTTAAATAAGATATCCAAATTCTTTCCATTTGTCATGGAGCATTAAGGGCATAGTTTCCTCGTGGATTATATAGTATCAATTGGTGATAGGCCATTTTCTGATGGACCACAAAACATCATATAACCTGGAGCAAATTTCAGACGTATGAAAGAAATTCTAGTTGAATAACAAACCATGACAATCTAGGGGAAGCCAGGCCTCTTTGACTACAATTAAAGCATGCAGCAAATTTGTTCCAGCAACAGGTTTTTCTCTGTTCGGTGATTGACAAGATTTGTTCAACTTCTAGAGCACTGTGGGTCCTGAAGTTTGTGCATGAAATTTTTACCATATATAGATTATACAGATGCTCTGCATACAAAGAATGCAAAAGCAATTCAGCAAACAAGACAAAACCCAAAGATAGAGCTTAGATCCCTTGGCAGGAGACAGTACTGTTTTTTACCTCCAGATTAGTGTTGGATTGAATGAATGCAGTCTTAGTCCCTTCTGATGTCTCCGACAAAAGTCCTCCATTGACAGGAGAATGCACCTTCTTACCCTGCCCTGTCACCGGCAGCACCACGCAGCATCTCTAGCTTTTTCTTCCTCCTTAACGTTAAGGATCGTTTTCTTCTGGGTATTCAGTTCCTTCACCTTCTCTGGGACCTAGAGTCCCAGGGATGGGTGTGGTTTTCTAATAAAGACTTTTGTCCTTAGGGTATTCGCTAAAACTACTCAAATCTGGTTTATTTCAAAGCTGTAGTGAGACGGGTGTTGGCCTCTTCTCCCTAGTAAATAGTGACAGGACAAGAGGGAATGGGTTCAAGTTGTGCCAGGGGAAGTTTATATTGGATATTAGGAAAAACGTCTTCACCAAAAGGATGGTGAAGCATTGGAATGGGTTGCTGAGGGAGGTTGTGGAGTCACCATCCCTGGACGTGTTTAAAAAACGTCTGGATGTGGCACTTCAGGAGATGGTTTAGTGCTAGGGTGGTGTAGGGCTGTAGGTTGGACTTGATGGTCTTAGGGTCCTTTCCAACCTTTATGATTCTATGATTCTGTGAAATCAGTCATTAAATTAGAATAGTTTACTTGGTCAGGTGGACTCAGGCCAGACTTTGAATTGGCAATCCCCATATGAAAGGTGAAGGGTTATTACCAGCTCACTGGTAGCAGGTTTTCCAAACATCCTAGATATTGCTGGGTCACGTGCTTATGATGCTGTCTGTAATGACATAGGAGATGTAAAAAGATGCTCTTTAAGTAGTTAGTTTCTGAATATTTTGTAGCAGCCATCTGTTTATCTCCACAAGCTTTATGTACATCTAATGCCCTCACAAAGTCATGTCTGATGACTTGTATACATCAATGTTGCAGTAGTTGAGGGAAAAAAAAAATAACTATAGTCCAGTTTCATGTCCGGATTAATTTTTACTGCAGCCTTGAATTTTTACTGCACTTTGGTGATGGAGGACTATAATAATCTGTCACAAGTATCATCAGATGTCAGTATTGCTGTATGTAGAGCGCTGGATTGAATTTGGTAGAGTGGCCATTACTGTTGCCATGAAACAAGCTTACTGCTTTGTTATTAAGAAGCAAGGAAAGAGCAGCATGAACCTGACCTTTGAATAGCATAGGTGCTTTCAAAAGACACATTCATTTTCTGATTTTTTTTTAAGCTGGTCCCTTCACCTAGAGTTCCTATTGCCAGTAGTGGATATATTTAGGCTTTTTTTTTTTTTTTTTGCAAAAGGATAAATACAGCATGTGTGTAAATTTGTGATCAACTGAAGCAAAAAAATAACTTTGCTGTATTACCCTTATTACACCTTCACTGAATTTGGGCATGAAGGCTAGTACCTACTCAGAAATACAGTGATTTGAGGACAATTGATCTAGAGAAATGCTGAAGAATGACACAATCAAAGCAAATGTGTAGCAGTGCTGCTGAAAATCAGGCCCAGTATTTCGGTAGTTGACACATTCAGCATGTAATTGGCCCCATATGTATTTCACCTTTTTATTCCTGCTTTTTATTATACAGGTAGGCTACACCTTGATCTTAGATACAGCACAACATTTAGAAAGGAATTATAATCATTATAATCATAGTGTCTATCAGCTTATTTTTTTCGTGATTCTTGCTGCCATTTTGGTCAGTGGAAGTAGTCCCAGGTGCTATATTTCCCTGACTCAGGAAGGCAACAATAACAGAAACCAACTCTGTCCATTTCTATACCTTGAAAGTTTTACTGGTAGCATGCAGCTACCAGCATTGATGCACACAGCGTGCACTCTGCCTGTGCTCACAGCATGCATCTTCTTGAGGGTAGGGAGGCTTTACAGAGGGTCTAGATAGGCTGGATCGCTGGGCCAAGGCCAATTCCACGAGCTTCAATAAGGCCAAATGTCAGATCCTGCACGTTGGCTGCAACAACCCCCAGCAGCGCTACAGGCTTGGGGAG
>NW_009710172.1:16418-30084 GCF_000703405.1 Apaloderma vittatum | reverse complement strand
GATGGACAGCCGGCTGAACATGAGCCAGCAGTGTGCCCAGGTGGCCAAGAAGGCCAATGGCATCCTGGCCTGTATCAGGAATGGTGTTGTCAGCAGGAGCAAGAAAGTGATCATGCCCTTGTACTTGGCTTTGGTGAGGCCTCACCTTGAGTACTGTGTCCAGTTTTTGGCTCCTCACTGCAAGAGGGACATTGAGGTGCTGGAAAGGGTACAGAGTCGGGCTGCCAAGCTGGTAAAGGGCTTAGAACACAAGTCATATGAGGAAAGGCTGAGGGATCTGGGGCTGTTCAGCCTAGAGAAGAGGAGATTGAGGGGAGATCTCGCTCTCTACAGCTACTTGAAAGGAGGTTGTAGAGAGATGGAGGTTGGTCTGTTCTCCCTAGCGATGAATGATAGTAAATGGCCTTACGAGGGTAAATGGCCTTAAGTTGTGCCAGGGAAGGTTCAGGTTGGGTATTAGGAAGAATTTCTTTACTGAGAGTGTTGTCAGCCATTGGAACAGGCTGCCCAGGGAGGTGGTTGAGTCACCGTTCCTGGAGGTGTTTAAGAGAAAGGTGGATGTTGCGCTGAAGGACATGTTTTAGTGGTGTTGATAGGGCTAGGAAAAGGTTGAACTCGATGATCTTGAAGGTCTCTTCCAGCCGAAACTGTTCTATGATTCTATGGTTCACAAAAAGTCTAAGATGTTGTGGACGAACATTACCATTCACGTCCTCGCAGTGCCCTGTCCAAGGCATTTTTGTAACGAGCTGTGAAGTACCAGTAATGCACTAAGAGAATTATGAGAACTCAGAGCCAGGTTTGCACAGGGGCTTTTACTGATAGAATTAATTTTTTTTCTTGTGGGTAGGGTTTTTTTTGACATTTTAGCTATTTCCCTGCACCTCCTCACACCTTCTAGCATCTCATGTGCAGCTTCTTGGCAAACCAGCAAAATCCTTTTGGACACTGCAGCTGAGTGGGATACACCAGGAGGAATTCAGTAACTGTAGCAGCTGTTTAAATAGTGATCAGAATAGGGCACACTAAGAAAAAATAACTGATACAGATAATGTGTGAAAATCGCTAGGTCCTGCAGGTATTTATTGACCAGAAACACTATCATGCTAGGTGTGACTGAGCAATGAATATATAAATCTGTGGAATGAACATTGCAAGAAAGGTGTTTTTTGTGATAGGGATACACCCTGGCTTCTACTTTTGGGTCTATACATGCTTTTTGAGTAGTGAATTTTATTAGAACCAATGGATTAGTGAGTTTGTGTCACTAGCTTGGACGCTGACTGCTCAGAGGAAGTAGCTAAAGCCCATATCTTTAAAGAGGCAGGACTTAGGAAAAAAAATGTTTGGAATATTTTTTCATGTGCTTTGGGTGGGTTTTCTGGAAGATTAACACACTACCAGTTATTCCTGAGCGGCAAGACTACAGCCTCTTAAGTCCCTATTCTGGATATCAGGACTACTGCTGGGAAAAATCTGTTTGTTATACAAGCAAGTACAGGATGCTTTTCTTATGATAAAAGACAAGAAGAGTGATGGGGTACATGACGACAAAGTCGTCTCTCAGTGAAGAAAATAGTACCTTTTTTTTTCTTTTGTGTGTTAAATATGGCATAATATATGTGTGAAGCAAAGAGGGAAACCTGATTATCAAGGTAAAGAGTGAGGTTAAACACTTGATTTTGAACAGCCTGTCAAGATTCTATATAGCTGAAAGCTTCTTTATGGTTTGTCATAATATAGCAATATGTCTTGTACATACTTCTCCCTTTATTTGACTTGCACAGGGATTTGAAATCACTTCTCAAATGCATGTTCTGAATTCTATAGGAGTTTGCTGGCTTGCTGTCTTATATTTCTGATTTTTCAACATGGGTGCATAAATCATCACCTTTAAAGTCTCTTCTAAAATTTATTGGATTATAATTAAAAAGGATCAATTTAATAAATGCAGGAACACTTTTTAAAACACATTAAATCTAACCAAAATTATTACATTTAAGAGCAAAGTGCAAGGTGCTTACAGTTCCAAGATTAATCATGTGCCAGTATGGATGGGATTCATTTCACCTCACTATGGCCATCTAAAAATAAGTCTTTGCACCTCACCTACTCACCTAAATTCCTATTAAATCAAGGGATAGAGACAGGAATCCCCAGGGGGCACACTGGCCCATTCTTAGATCGGTGAGATAAACAGACAACTGTTTTCTTAAAAGTAGATGGAGCTAGATGGTGTGAGATAGGAGCTTCATTTATTTGTCCATGTTAAAGAATCTCCTGCCATTTGAGATCGCTTATGGAACCCAAGATATCCATGTGGAGGGCAGCAGATGTGACCCAGGGCTGACCCACAGAAGACCTGTCCATAGTGGCAACTGGATGTTAAACAGGTAGAAAGAACTGTGAGTGCTCTGCAGTTCCTAAAAATGCACTAAATATGTGGCTGCTGCCTCTGAATCATGTCGAATGACCACAAAGGGGGCCAAGACACATATAAATATCAGCACGTATCTGGAATTATCTATCATTGCCACGCTATCTAAAACTGGTAAGTTTACAGGAGGATGGAAAACTTGAACTGCCTGGAAGTTTCCCTGTAAAGATACTCAGAAAAATGCGCCATCAAGAGAGGGTGTTGCAGGGCTTCTCTTCATCCCATCTGCCTTTTCTGAGGCATGTAATGTTGAGCTGAAGATCTGTAACCACCAGCTGAAATTATTCCTGAGAAATGAGTGCAAGGATGGTGCAGGAGAGACTGAAAGAAAATATATTGCAAGCAGGAGTTATCAGTTGATGAAGGCAGATTAGCAAAGTATCATGGAATCACAGAATGTTCGGGGTTGAAAGGGAACTCAAAAGATAATCTAGTCCAACCCCCCTGCCAGAGCAGGATCCCCTAGGGCAGCCACACAGGAACGCATCCAGGCGGGTTTTGAAAGTCTCCAGAGAAGGAGACTCCACAACCTCTCTGGGCAGCCTGTTTCAGTGCTCTGTCACCCTCACAGTGAAAAAGTTTCTTCTCATGTTGAGGTGGAACTTCCTATGTTCAAGCTTACATGCGTTATTCCTTGTCCTATCACTGGGCACCACTATAAGAGACTGGCACCTTCCTCTTGACCCCCACTCCTTAGATATTTATATACATTAATAAAGTCCCCTCTCGGCCTTCTTTTTTCAAGACTAAAGTATCTTGATAGCACCCTGGCTTGCATGATGTTAGCAATGGTATCAGAAAAGAGCACCACAAAGTAGTTTTGGAAGAGGAGTATCCTGCATCTTCAGTTGGCCCCTGTTTGGAAAGAGTCAAAGACTGTCTCCCTAAACACAAAAATGGGATGTTGAGGACATGAGGACATTCGTGCTTAGATCAGTGGAAAGTCTACAAGCAAAGAGCTATTGTGGCTCCCTAGCTTTCCAGGCCACAGCAAAGTGAACACTATGAACCACCCACGCTGCTTTTACCATGTCCCTCCGCCTCAGTCCAAGTATGCCAAAGGAGTAAATAGTTCTTGATTTGAGCAACGGGACTTGAAAAACAAACCTCTGCTTTCTGTAATCTTTAATTTACATGCTTATCTTAAAAGTTTACCTTTCATGTAGGCTGGCTTGGCATTGGATTGTTTGCAGTGATAATTTTAGAGCTTCATGTTCTTCTATATTTATTCTCAAGTATGAGTTGCATCAAAGGTTCTCTTTGTACTTATGCCCCCTGCCTTCTACCACCCTTGCCCTGCTCCCTGAGTACACTTTTTCTAGCCATGGCTAAAATTCCTTCTCCCTGGACACCAGCAGCTCCCTGTGATGGTTGGGAGCTCAACATTGATACAGAAAATGGCATTCAGTCACAAGCTTGGTCCTGGACTTCCTCATGTCTTCTCATGAGTTCTGGCAGAACGAGCCTTATGTCTGTCACTTAGTGTCACTAGCAGTCTCTGGGGTAACCCAACTTTACAAGTCCTTTAATTATCCAAATGAACATCTCTATTTAGTTGCTTATTCTGAAATTTGGCTTGCACAGCCCCTGTTAGGAGGCGGAGGACTGCTACCAGAGACTGTCCTCAACTTCAGCCGATGTGTTTTATCTTCCAGCTGTGCATGTTTGTTTACAGAGGTGGCAACTGTGCTCACTAGGGTGGGCTGGGAGGATGGAAAGCCCGTCTCTAGAGATACCAGCCATTTGAAAGCTGTTCCAGGAGTTCCAAGGATAATGACACCCTGGGCAGCAGTACTTAAACTTGTGGTAAGGGTAGTGTATACCCAGGGGCCTGTGGATTGTTGCCGAAGAGCCATTTGAAGCAACAGATGGAAAGAAACATCGAGTGAAGGGTTGACCATGCCTGCATATTGACCCATCTTAGAAAGGGACTTCCTTGCCTCTTTGAGAACTCGATAAAATAATTTCTCTAGCATCCCTACACTGTGAGCAGGAGGAAGATCCCACAACCTCCTTGATTTTGTGCTACACATCAAGAATAAATTACTCTTGAAGAATTCTTTTTTTTCCCATAGGAAACACTACTGGTGATTTTTCAGTCTTCCCTTTGAGGTATTCCCAAAGGCTGTATTCCAGCGCAGTGCCCACCTCAGCAATGGGCACAAGTAGCACTGGGGGTTTTGCTTTTCAGATAAGGGTAAAACCAGGCTTCTAAATAACCAGATTATAACCTCAAAGGCTTTTTTTATTTTCAGGAAAAATAATATTCCCTTAGTTGTCCTCTCATCTTCCAGCTTGAATTTCGTGTTTACTCTAGGTAATATATTCTTTATATTTAAAGTTCTCCAAGTCTGTTTTTCTTTTAGTTTCAGTATCTTAGTAGATGTATACATATTAAATGTGCTTTTATTTTTTCTTTATCCTTACCAGAGCTGTAAGCAGGAAAAATTATACCTGTCCTCATCAAAACCTCAAATATTGTTTATTAAATACATGCAGTGTCCCTGTCTGGAGATAGCTGCACTTCCCTGAGAGGTCAGGTGATAACTGTATGTCTGACTTAAGTACATTGGGGGTGAGAAGTGCTGTATATAAGTTGTAGCATTATAAAATATTAGTTTGTACTTGCTTTATTTATTTCATTCTTTTTTGTATTGTAGACTCCTGTAACAGCATTAGAAGTTGTAAACTAGTTCAACATACATAAGAAGAAAAATATATTTCCAGTATTACCTCCCTCTCTGGTATTTGATTGTTGAAATAAAGAGGTCTAATGGAATGTGTCACTCTTAAAATTGTGCAGCTACATCCCACAGAAGCTTAGCAGTCATGGCAGGGCAATAATTGTATTTTGCCTGGGAGTTTTTTAATTATCTGGGTACCAAAAAATAATGAAATTTTTTAAATGGTGGATTCAGTTGGGGCTACACAGGTATGAGCAGTCCCTCTTCGTTAGCATTTATATCATGGCAGTGCCGAAGGACATTAATGGCGAGCAGGGCCTGATTGTGTCTGGGACTGTACAAAGTAGGTTTTGCCCCACAGAGGTTATAACCTAAACACACAAGTACCGAGGGGCAAGGAGTGCAGCCCCACATCACACAGGAGGTCAGGAGCTGAGGTGAGAGTCCCCTTCTCCCAAAGCTGAACCCCTCTGAACCAGATCGCTTCTCTCCTGAAGCTCTCACCTACCTCAACTACCTGTAGAGAGGCGAGAGTTGGCCTGTTCTCCCTAGTGGAGAGTGATAGGATGAGGGGAAACGGATTCAAATTGTGCCAGGGGAGGTTCAGGTTAGATATTAGGAAGAATTTCTGTTCTGAAAGGGTTGTCAGGCAGTCGAACAGGCCGTCCAGGGAGGTGGTTGAGTCACCGTCCCTGGAGGTGTTTAAGACATGGGTAGATGTTGCACTGGGGGGCATTGTTTAGCCAGTTGATAGGGCTGGAACAAAGGCTGGACTTGATGATCTTCAAGGTCTTTTTCAGCTGATATGATCCTACGATTCTTTGATTCGTATCACGGGCGCCTTTCTAGCCAACTTGAGTTTGGTGTATTTTTTTGCAAAACCTTTAGTGTTCTGCCTGAGAGGTAGACAATATTGATTTAAAAAAATGAAACCAGGAAAAAGAGCAAGAAAGGTCTGCTTAGAGCTGTCAAGGTTAAACTTTGAAAGGATTAGTCACTTTCCATTGCAATCAGTGCAAACTACCAGCTTTTCTGAAACATTTCTTTTAGCAGTCACTTACTTGAATAATTAACTCCCGTGACCCTGCCTTGTCATTTACTGGTTAACATGGTCAAATGCTATCATTAACTTTCAGCGTTAGATGTGCTTTCTCATACTTTCCACCCGCTGATGCAAATGTCGGGGCTTGAAGCTCACATTTCTAAATGTAGAAGTGCGTGAGCTCTTCGGAGGCCTCCTCCTGTGCGAGCGGTTGGCCCTGGTTTCACGGTCTCCATGTTTTCCTTGTCTCCTCAGGTCCCGTGTTTCGGGACAGCTGCAGAGGAAATGTGTCGGGGAAAGAGCAGAGGTTCACCTCGCCGTGGCCCTTCTTTATCAGCAAAGCCAGGAAGCCTCACAAATCCCTGGCATGACTCCACCTTTGGCTTTCTGAGAAGCAGATAGCATGTCCCAGCCTGTGCTTCGTTTAAAGAGGCAGACTGTTTGGGGGTGGATAGTTCAGAGTACGGAGCACTGGGGCATCATATTTGTCCAAATTTTTTTCTCCCATCCAGGGAAAAATGCAGCCAAAGTAATGGTGGGCACTTTTCAGCTGACTGTGGCTAAGAAAGCTCCTCAGCGTGTTAGGAGAACTCCTGAGTTCTTCCCCGTGGGACCAAATTTTGCAGGTCTTAATCTAACGGGAAATTTTGCCTCGTAGAAAAATACAAGCTTTGATCCGAGTGTGAATTTTTCATTTTGCACTCCTAATAGGAGTAGAGTGGGAAACTGCAACACAGCAAGTTCCCTCTGTCCTCTTGATGCACGGGCAATGGGAAAATGTCATCAATCTCAAAGAAAGATTTATGTTCTTGTCCTTTTAAATCCCTACCTTGCATTACACCATTATCACAATACGTAAGGTAATGGCAGCAGTTGAACGAGTCATTGGAGACTTTCGCATAGATTTAATCCAAACTTTAAAAGCTGCCTACTCTGCATTGCCACAGCGTGGCATGTTTTTAAGCTACAGGAAATATGCTGCATTCAGCAACATCACATAATGTTAATTGCTGAATAATCTACCCCATGGTCCTCAATGTCAGCACTATAGGTGACAGACAGGGTTAAAAACTGAAACTCTGATTATTAATTTTGTCTGTCACTTGCAAAGATAATTCTTTGATTATAGAGGTTATTACAGAGCTTCATTAAGAGACAAAAAAAAAAACCTTTTAAACTCATCGTAGTTGAAAATCTTTAAACGGCACTACTGCACATTGGTACATTTAAGAATTCCCATGCTCCCTCTGGGAACAAAATCTAAACCAAAATCTAACATGAAGGGAACACGTTTGCTCCGACACGAGAAGTGCTCCCATTAATGTATCTAGTTTTCATGGTGATAAATGGAGTCTGTCAGAGGGTAATAATTAATTGTTAATAACGTGAACTTCTCAAGGTCATATTGCCTTTAGCTTTTTGAAGAGTTCTCCATAACCAAAACTGATACTGTAGATACACAAATCTTTATTTGCCACACATGTGGTACAGGTATGTGTTTGTATTAGCGAGCTCGGCTCCCTTCAAAAAGGACAAATTTAATTTTCAGTGCTCTGGCTACTGCCCTTGCCACCCTTTGTTTGCGCTTGCTTATCTGTGGTGCAAATGGTCGTGTTGACTCATACTGTCACTGCAAGGCTGCCCAGAGCCAAGATTGATCCACAGCCTGGGTATGGTGCCATCGAGTGAGTGAAACACGCCCGTTCCTCTGCTTTAATATTCTCACCTCTAAAATTAGGGTCTTCTTTGTTGCTGGAAGAGACTACAAAAAGGACATGAAATAGTAAAATGAGGGGGTGATTTTTAAAAGCGATCATAACACCAGAAAGAGAAAAAAAAAAAAATTTTTTTCTCTACAACACTAATCTCTGTTCTGCATCTGTCTACTCATTTACCCTCTGGTCACACTGTCGGGCTCCCCCTTTCCCAACAGTTCTCTCTCTCTCTCTCACATGGAAAAGCTGGGCAGGAAGAGGTCGTTGAAAACATTCTTGGGGATTGAGGCTACCAGGGCTTGCTGCTGCACAATTACGCAAGCAGATCCTTTTGAAAACAACTTTTAAGAAGGAAACAGGGAGCTTATAGTGAACAAGTGAGAACAGTACTTATTGTAACTGTGTGCCTAGTAGCCTAGTACTGACTTTCCGGCCTTGTACTGTAAATTGAGCTGCTCTAAGGTGTAGCTGAAAGACATGAAACTGAAGAGAGAAAAAAAAAATCAGATAGCTGTCTTTATGTTCATCATTTTAGCCTTTATTCTGTAATTCAAACTCTCAGCAGAGAAAGCTTAGCATTCTAGAAAATATGCATTTAATAGTAAAGAAGATGTAGCTGCATGAGTGTAGGTTCCCCAAAGTTCCACTTGTTGTTACACAAGTCATTTTCCTGTGAACACTTTAGTCTCTTTTAGTTTAGTTTTTGTTTTTAACATATGGGTTTCTTCTGAGGGTTTTGGAATGTTGAACTTAAAGCTGAGCTAGGTAAACACAGTTATGGATCCTGAGTAATATTTCATTGCCAATCAAAGTAATGACTTTCTTTCGCTTGCCCTTTTTCTTTTTCTCCCTCACTTTGATTTATACCCTGGAGTTTTGCTCAGTGATTTTTCAGAAGCTTCAGAGGAGTTAAAATAAACACGTTTAGTGCTGAAGAGATTCATCTTCTCTTCATATTTCCCCTCCAGTTCTTTGCCACGTTCACAGAGCTGCCATGCAGAATCTCTGCCTCTGGATGACAGCCCCTGCCATCCTCCAAAACCACAGCTGTCCCACGCAGAGATGCCCTTTAGGGGGAAGTTTCTCCTGTGGAGGGAAGGCAGCTATGTGTGGCCTTAAAATGGTCTGCCTTCGGGATTAGGGAACCTGTCTTTTCTAGGTCACTGGTCAAGTTATCCCATCTGTATGCGCAACCGTGTAGGCTTGGCTGAAAGTCTGCTGAGGATAGCAGGAAGCTGTGCAGGGACAGGGTCCAGCTGCAAGGTCGGGGCTGAGTTTGGGAAATACCTCAGCTGTTGACCCTGCACATCACAGATACACTTTGGAGGGAAATGATACAAAATAGATATTTCCTGGCTCTAGCACGTATTTATGAAATTCTCCTCTCCTTTTTCAAGCTCTGTTTTTTTGGTTTCATTGTCTTACCTGCTCAATGCAAGTTCACCAAGCTGGCTGAGAGTATTGCATGTTCAAATTTACCTGTATGAGCACTGAAATTTTTATTTTAATAAGAACTGTCTCATGTTTGCCATCAATGGCTACAATTACAACCCACTTTAGTGTCATAAATAGATTTAAGTCAGAGGGGCTACTTAGCATAAATGAGGGCAGAATTTTAAGATAATAGCTTAAAATCATAGAATCATAGAATCATAGAATGGCCTAGGCTGGAAGGGACCTTAGACATCATTTAACCCAACCTCCCTGTCATGGCCAGGGACACCTCTCAACTAGATCAGGCAACACATGGGTACCAAGCGGGGATCGAACCCATGGCCTTGGTGTTATCAGCACCACGCTCAAAGCAACTGAGCTAACTGGATCACATTTCTTTTTAAATGCTGTTGTCTTTGCTCAGTTATGAAAATTCAGGGCTAACACTTAATACACAGAAAGCACAAACTGCAAGGGTGGAGCTGTTACTATACTGTGTTCAATTTGCTGTAAACTGATTTTAGTTAACTTTTACATCACTGCCACTGTGGAAAGCAGGACTTGGGAAAAAAAAAAAACACCAAAACTAACAACCCACCAAACCAAAACCCCTAAGCCACTCACAGCTGTGTAGGTGTCCCTAACCAATGCTGCTTTTACACTAATGACTTTGGATATTAGTATGAGTGAAATCTCTGATAACTGGGAGCTGACACACACTCACTTCTGTGGATGCCTCTCCCCTCCTTTTGCTTTGCCTGCCTTATGGCTGCTTTGCATTTTTGCTCTTTATCATTAACAGACCCGTGGCATATAGCACTTGCAACTGGTACTGTGCTTTTCTGTCTATATGCCTTCATGTAAAACACCCACAACTGAATCAATGCATTGCCAATGTGTCTAAAGGTTGACAAAATTACTTAGAAAATGCTGATACGTTTGTTTTCTCAAAACAAATCTTGTGCCTGTAGTGTTAGAAGCTCTAAGTGCCAAGGGAATGTCTTCCTCTGACTGTGTGAAAGGTGACAATAGAAAGAAATCTTCTTATCATAGAATCATAGAATGGCCTCAGCTGGAAGGGACCTTAGAGATCATTTTAATCCAGCCTCCCTGCCACCAGGTATGCCACCTCTCGACTAGATCAGGCAACACATGGGGACCGAACAGGAATCGAACCCACGACCTTAGCGTTGTTAGCACCACGCTCAACTGACTGAGGGGGAAGTCTTTTTTTTTTTCTTTTCACCAAATTGTTTCACCATGAATCAACGCTATAACTAGAATTGTGAAGCAGCAAAGGGAACTGGGGCTTTCATTCAGACCCTGTTTTGACCTGAGTCCTCAGGATCTGTCCCACTTTTTGAATCTCTGGGATGTTCCTGCAGCTGCAGAGGCAGTGACAGCTTTGTCTCCAGTCAGGAGGAATCCCTGGGGCCCAGGGCTGACAAGGGTAGGACCTTGAGATGACAAGGATAGGATGGGAGCAGACACTGTAGGGGTAGAATAGGGCTGCTGGGATTAGAGGTGCCCAGAAGGCTTTGGGAAGGACGCCTCCTTCCTTTTCCACGGGTCTAAAGCAGATGCTGGGGCTTGATGCAATAGAGGAGAGGAGGGGGGATAGGAAAAACGGTAGTTTAAAAAGCCTTAATCTTCCTACATCAACTAACCTTGCACTGGAATGAAATATTTTCAACTTGTCTTAATCTAAAACAAATGAAAAAAAACAGTGCATCTTCAAATGGCTTAACTTTTTGAGTAGCAGTAGAGGAAAGATTGAGACTGACTGTGTTCTGGCATTACATGTGCCAATATGTACATCCTGAAATAAGTACCGAAGCCTGGAAACTGGGTGCCAGGGTTCTGTCCCAGCAACGTGTCTGAGCAGCGAGGGCTGTGCTGCAGTACCACCCTGACCAGGGGCCAGCTCTGCGACCGATGGGAGCCAAAGGGCCTGGCGGCAGCGATACAAACAGTGCTGCCACCCTGGGATCACCCCAGCCACTGAACTGAAGCCAGCACAGAAAACGTCATGGAAAATGTCCTACAGGCTTTGGAGAGCTGCTCCTCTGGCATGTATACAGCGTCCCTCCCTTCCGCAGGGCTTTGCATCTGTACCGGCGCTGGCTGGGTACCACACAGAGCTGCCGAGTAGAGCAGAGACTCAGTCTCAGCTGCTGGGTAATGGTGTCTCGGGCCAAAAAAAGAGTTACTACTATTTTGTATAAAGCACATGTGACTTCTTGTGATTTCATCTGAACCTTTGCCGTGCAAGGTCTGGAGGTGGAAGCTTCTATTATTGCTGGTACTTTTCCCATAGGGTCTGACATAAATCAAGGACTGAAAATGATGTGGGATACCCGAGGCTTCTAACTTGCTTCGCAAAAACAGGGTGTAATGTGCTGAAAAGGGAGTGTCAGGCTTTGACTTTCTTAAATTTCCTGGCTATTGTTGATTTATATCAGATCCTTAAAGCTATTTAAACATAGTGTTTTGTTGGTATTTCCTTAGTATAAATGAGTGAAAGGGATGTCATATTACATGGAAGCTTATGTATGTATTCTTCTCAGAGCCAGAAGGTTCTTTTGGCATCAGAACATGTATTAGGCAGTTGTTGTTAAGATGCATAATACACACCAGGTAGACTTTGTGGTTCCCAAACAGATACCTATAGTATTTTATGCATGGCATATATACAAAATTTTATGTATCATAGAATCATAGAATAGTTAAGGTTGGAAGGAACCTTGAAGATCATCTAGTTCCAGCCTCCCTGCTGTGGGCAGGGGCACCTTCCTCCCACTGGGCCAGTTTGCTCAAAGCCCCATCCAGCCTGGCCTTGAACACTTCCAGGGATGGGACATCTGCAACCTCTTTGGGCAACCTGTTCCAGTGCTTCACTACTCTCATGGTGAAGAATTTCATCCTTATATCTAATCTAAATCTACCCTCTTGCAGTTTCAGGCCATTGCCCCTTGTCCTATCACTACAGGCCCCTGTAAAAAGCCCTGCTCCAGCTTGCATTTATACTATGTACAAACCACACTCCATGAAACTCTCTAGTCTCTCTTACAAAACACTTAGGATATATGCCATGTGTGGAAAAATTCTTTATCAAATGAGATTTTACACGTTTTCCTGCATGCTCATCTAGATGATTTATCAACCTCACTATCAGGATCTTTTAAGGAAGATCTTTTAGAGCTACCAAAAGGAAGCATATACCGTATGGTCACTGCCAGTGCTTACTTTTAAGCTGAAATAAAACAACACTAAAAGTGCATGAAAATAAATAGCTTCAGAGTCTTTACTCTCATTCTTGCATTTCTTTGTTCTTACTAGAGGTCAGTGACAGTTCTGGGAGTGATTCACAAGGACATCCCTTTTTATCAGTTCACACTAGGTCGAAACTAATGGTGCTTCCACTTTTTTCCCTGAAGTGATAAAAGCAGAGAGATCTGCATGTGAGAGCTGAGTTCAAAGCTCTGCTTCGGTGACTGGAGGCAGCAGAAGCCCAGCAGCAGCCCAAGGCGAGAGGGAGTCCCCTCTGCCACCCCCAGAGACGGTGACACTCCTCACACAACACCGACGTGGCCAGGGCTCAGTCAGGAGCTCAGCCCAACTGTGGGGACTTGGGAGGGCAAACCACAGCAAGAGGCTTGGACAGGCAGAAAATAGACCTCATTGAGGCTTCTTTTGACCTCTGTCTCACTCAACTGTGATGCCATCTTTTCCAGAAAATTCCCCGGGAAAGTGCCACCTTGGCATCATCCTTTGAAGTCTTTGTGAGCAGATCCTCCCCTTGAAGAGCACCAGCTTTCAGCTCCGCTCCTGGCATGTGGAGCTTAAAAATGTCTCCATCAAATCACAAGCGGTGTTTACAGGGACGGCAACGCGCTGATGCTGCGCAGAGTGTTCTCCCTGCCTGCCTCCACGGGTTGCCATGAAGACTATAATTTCTGGAAGTGTTTGTGATTTTAAAGAGTACAACAACCAGATTTCTAAACCCAGATCGTACTTTTACCACTCACTGGTACCATTGCCAAATCACTAAGTCCCAGTTATACTGTGTTTCTTAAACTTGTGCCATATGCAATGTCAAAAATAAAATTAAAAAAAAAAAGCCAGAAACAGTAATGCACTAAAAACATGGGAGAAGGCTCTATATTTTGGGCATCTTTGTTCTTATGCTGGTTTAGAATCATTGAATCATAGAATGGCCTAGGCTGGAAGGGACCTTAGAGATCATTTAATCCAACCTCCCTGTTTATTTTTTCTTCTTAATTTTCACCAATTAATTCCATTTTTTTTCAAGACATGCAAGTAAATTACTGGAAATATTATCATAGTTACACCT
>NW_009710172.1:16111-16387 GCF_000703405.1 Apaloderma vittatum | reverse complement strand
TTCACCCTTTTTGTTAAAAAAAATGAAAAACCAAAGCCATTACATCCAGCAGCTACAAAGAAGGTGCTGATTTCACTTGAAGGCACAATAAAAATATTGTTTTCCATTGAAAGATAATGGCAAAAGCTAACCAATACCAGCTGGGAAAAAAATAATAAAATAATAATAAAAAAATAAAAATAATAAAAATTACTTGAATTATGGGTAAATATTGCTCTCTTGTTTTAAACACATGCATACCCACACACAAGAGTGGGGGGGTAAATGAAGATTTAC
>NW_009710172.1:0-16089 GCF_000703405.1 Apaloderma vittatum | reverse complement strand
AGGAATTCTCTGTCATATGTCATAGCCTAAATCTCAAATAAAAGTTCCATGGGTTAAATTGATACGTTATTACAAGTTAAATAACCAGAGGAGAATATTAGTCAAAAGCTTGCTCCCACCAAAGATTTGATATGTGGTTTCTGAGAAAAAAAGAGACTGGTCGATTCTGAAATGGGCCCTGGAGACATTCAGATATTATTTAATAGGAAGAAAGTTCATCCTGAAACAGACTACAGTGTGTGAGAGTGACTGAGCAGGATGAAAGACTCCAACAGCAGAAGCACAAGGTGGTATCTATCACTTCAACCTTTTCATTTCCCAGCCAGACATATGGCTGAATCTTGTAATTTAAATGCAGATTATCTGTCCCAGCAGGAGTGCCTGAACATCCTGGAACCAGTGTCACGTTTCAGTAGGGGTGTCAGGGACTGTTTCGTGTTGCATCATTTTGAAGTATTTAGTTCTCTGCCTAATTTAAATATTTTTTCATGTTTTTAAAGAATGGGTCTTCCTTCTACTGAAGCTTTTTACACTTTTAAGGGCAAAAACACTCACTTATGGTTTTCTGGGCTACCTGAAAGCTAGTTTGTCTCCTGTTTACACAGGAGGAATGAATCTCCCCATTTACAGTACCAGGATGGCTGAGCTTGGGTGTTTGGCATCTCAGCCTGGGTTGGAGCTGCAGTGTACAATGCACAGTGGCGAGCTGCATGCCAAGGGCTTTTCGATGCAGGCACACCATTTAGTCCTGCAAATAAATATAGGGGTTTCTTCAAAAATAGAAGACAGTAAGTGTATGGGTATAGGCATATAGGTATACAAGCACATAGGTCTACAGATATATAGGTATATAGATGTATAGGTATTAGCATGTGCAATTTCTGGCCAGGTTCTTTTGAGGAGCAGGCATTAGGAGCAACACACGCACCATTCAAAATTATATTGGGACTTGGACAAAATCCATGTGCCTAAATCCCAGGGATCCAGAGAGCCTACTCTCCAGCACTGTCTAACTCACTGGACATTTACTCTCCAGAAGCATCCTGGACTGCTGTGAAGTCCCTCAAAGAAAAAGTTTTGAGCTGACTCAGATGCAGCTCAGTGTGAGGAAGTTACCTACACCTTACACCTAAGGTCTGTCATGCTCCAGCCTGACCAGTCAAGATGTCCAACCTCTTCTGAAAATCCCAGAGGGTCCTTAGCCTATTGGACTCAGCTCTCAGGGTCTTCAGTATTATCCATCTCACCTTGGAATTGGAACAGGTTTTGAACTGTCAAGGTTTTAGGCTGCAGCTCCTAAACACCAAAAGAATGCTTAAATCACAGCACTGGGAATATTTGTAGAGGAACTAAGCTCTTCTGCTGCTCAAGTTAAGCCACTGTGTAGGTGGCACAGGAGAGATTCCAAGGACAAAAGGAGAGCAGGGAAGAGAAGGCCAGTGTACCTCAGAAGCTCTGAGGAATGAGATGGACAATGTGGATGTGGGACCACGGTTGCTTTCAGGGGAGGTGTAGATGCTGCAGGTGACACAAAAGACTGTGTCTGATGTAAAGCTCATGGAAAGACATGGGCATCCCCAAAGGCACAGTAATGGTGGGGCCCAACAAGTGCTTGTTTGCAGCTCAACCTGTGACAGTAACTGGGGCACAGGTCCGAACACTAGTGTGCGATTAGCCACATAGTTAAATCATTAATGTGGTCTTCTGGTGTTACATTGGCAGCTATCACCTGAGGTAATTATCATCAGGTCTAGGACTGACGTGAAAAACTACAGTTGTTGACATGGTGAAGACAAGGAAGTCCAAGCTGCTAGGATTTATTTCCCAAGTGAAGGAGAAATGTCATTAAAAGGCAACTTTTTTAACTGGAAATTACAATGTAGGACCCAGGAGAAGTGACTGGATAACATGGCAGAGTGACAAAATGCAATTCAGCCCAAGGATTATGGAGGAAGCCACCTTACACACCTGATCTTCATAATCTTTGTATTATGAAATGATGGAGAGAGGAGATAGATAGATAGATAGATAGATAGATAGACAGATAGATAGATAGATAGATAGACAGATAGATAGATATATGCATACATAGGTACATGCATACGTACATACATACATACATAGAAACACACTCTGAGCTTACCTTGATAGAATATCATTACCTGGTATATGTCCAATCAATAGAACTTCTGGCTTAGCTCATGGACAATGAAATAATTAGTTTAGATAGAATTGAATCAAATGAGACGTATACCAGCATAAGAAATATTCAACCTACAGTAAATATATGTGCAGGGTAAAAAAAGATATCCCTCAGGAAGGTAGCTACTACATTTATTATGTAGATTAGTAGGTGTGCTGCCATGAAGGGCAATCGCATGTGTAAAGAATTTACATCCCTAAGAAGTAAAAAGAAATGACACACTGGGAAGCCCATCAAAACTTAGTTCATGCAGTTGTGAAGCTTGTGTAAAGGTTCTTTGATTCTTCTTCCATCGCATGCTAGAAGAGCAAAATCCTTCCTAAAAACTTGCATGCAGACTGATTAGTGAGCAAAACTGGAGAAAAAGTTGAGAAAGGACAATGCAGATGGGATTTTTTTTTTTGGCATTACTGTTCTTCCCTCCAAACATCTCTTTACCAACATGTATTTGACAAGTTAGGAACCGAGGAGTGTTTCTACATTTTTTGATGCTCATTAGCAATTGGTAGGAGAGAGAGAGCAGTTCAATGTTTGACAGCCTTCTTTCACAAGCGTAAACTTAAAATACCTGAGTTTTAGAGAGAGATTTTTGACATGCTTGTTTTCCAAACCCCTGGCTTTTATGTTCGCCTTTGCATATTTTGGTTTAAAATGCCAACCAAGAAAATCATCACTTTCTATGCCTTATAGGCTTTGATCATTTGAAAAATCTGATTTAATGAATTCTGTCTTTTGCCTCTCACCTAGATAAATGGTCTTTAAAAGGAAGAAAAAACCTACCAACTGCTGCCATCAACAACCCTAACAAATGTCCTGTCTCTGAGCACAATTAGTAAGAAAATAGCCTTAGTGGTGTTTAGCCTGCAGACACCCGGTGGAACTCCACGACCATAGATTCTAATTAAGGAATTGACTTTTCAAGAAAGATTAAAATAATGAAATGCATTTAGCTTTGCTAAACAATGACAGGGAGGGAATAGGAGAACTCTCAGCAACAATAAGAAGATTGTAAACACCAACAATGGACAAGTGCTGTTTAGAGGAAGAGAAAGAACATTTTCTGAGGCACCAAGAATAATAACAGATGTGTAAAATAGAATTAATAAATTCAATGTTGATTATTGGTATTCATATTATGGTACAACTTTTGAATGAGGACAGGGGTGTTACTTGTCAAGGATAGATTTATTCATGATGAAGGGAAGTGGAAGTGCTGTGATTACCCTGTTAGCACTGCCAAATGTGACATCTACTTTCATGTGAGAGGCTGTACCACTGTATGTCTCCCTTCTGATGAAAATGTTTGCATCAGGTCTGCTTTCTAGGCGGCCTTCATAGAAATATTCACCAGAAGTAACATCTCCAGAACTGAAAACCCTCTTTATCCTTCGAAGGAGCGGTGGTGGAGCCACCACTTTCGTGCTGCAGAGAGAGGGGAGGAGCAACCAGGAAGGCAGTGGGGGCTGCTCTGAATGATGTGCCCGGGTTTTTGGCATTGCATCCAGGGGCAGGAGGTATTCCATTTCTAGCATAAACCAATAGAGTGGATCCTTGGCTCCGCCATGGATATTACTTTTTCATGTGCCTAATCAGCTTGGTGGAGAAGACTGAAATAAAGCTGAAGTCTTTATAGTCTGCTATTGCTGTTCAGTCCTGCTGTAGGGATTTTCTCCGGCTTGCTTCAGAGGAAGATGCATTTTGAGGTTAGAATAACTCCAAGGCCTCTAAGAAAAAATAACTTTTAACTCATATTTTAAATGCCAGACTCAACATTGTTAAGCAATTCTAGATTATCAAGATTCAGGCTCAGGCAGAAGTCTAATTTCAGTAAATGCTGATGCTAAAAACTCTCATGCAAAACAATGCAGTGAAACCCATTATGTTTTCTAGGTCTTGATAGTGGAAGTGGAAGCAACTTGTACTGTGTCCATTAAAGCTCTTGTAGCAAAGCAGAACCACTTCCACTGAAGCCTCAGCATCCATAGATACACAGTTTTGAGCACCCAGCGTCGGAGGTGAATCCAGCAAGGCTCCGAAATCACCTTCTTCCTTGGCCACCTGGGGACAGTTTCTGATGGTCCCTCAGAATGTTTCTTTTCAAACAGAAAAATAATCATTTTTCCCCTCCCTACTAACGTGAAATGCCTCGCTCTTCCTCCAGCGTGTGGGCTCACCCGGTGAGCATCTCCTCTCCATTCCACACTGTGGACAGAGCTGGGGACCTGTAGTATTATATGTCATTCTAATGTGATATTTTCATCAATTTCCAGAAGTCATTCAAATAGAAAGATAACTAGGGATTCTTCTTTTTTCTTTTTTGTTTCTTGTTCCACTGTAGAAGATGCACACGTGTGTAGCATTACAGAGCCTACTGTGCAGTTGTGATGGCATGTGATGGCAATGCTTCCAGTCTGTCCCGCCACAAAAGGTCAGCAAGTAACCACACAGACAGACACAATGACAGGCTTCCTTTCTACCTGACATACAGTCTCCCCAGAAAGGGAAGACAGAAATTACTGAGTACATTTGTAAAACATAGAATGAGAGGTGTGTGTACAAAACCAATTAAGGGAAGAATTGCTTTTTGCTGCTTTTTTCCTGGTGCATTCTTTTGGAAATTTACCTCCATATACTAATTAACCTCTGGGTGACTTCATGTAAATTAGATGGCATTCTTTGCAGTATTCCTGTGGTAGTGTAAGTGATTTAAAGTGATATAAAGTGCTTTAAAGGTAGCCAACAAAGTTTCTTTTTCAACATGAGCCGTTAGTGTGCACTTGCATCCCAGAAAGCCAGTCATGTCCTGGGCTGCATCAAGAGATGTGTGGCCAGCAGGTCGAGGGAGATGATTCTCCACCTCTACTCCACTCTCATGAGACCCCACCTGGAGTACTGCGTCCAGTTCTGGAGCCCACAGCACAAGAAAGATCTGGACATGCTGGAGCGTGTCCAGAGAAGGGCCACGAGGATGATCAGAGGGCTGGAGCACCTCTCCTGTGAAGACAGACTGAGAGAGTTGGGGCTGTTCAGTCTGCAGAAAAGAAGGCTCTGAGGAGACCTTATTGTGCCCTTCCAGTATCTCAAGGGGGTCTACAAGAAACCTGGTGAGGGGCTTTTTAGGATGTCAGGTAGTGATAGGACTAAGGGGAATGGGTTAAAGCTAGAGATGGATCGATTCAGACTGGACGTTAGGAAGAAGTTCTTCCCCATGAGGGTGGTGAGACACTGGCACAGGTTGCCCAGAGAGGTGGTGGAAGCCCCATCCCTGGAAGTTTTTAAGGCCAGGCTGGATGGGGCTCTGAGCAGCCTGATCTAGCGGGGGATGTCCCTGCCCATGGCAGGGGGCTTGGAACTAGATGATCTTTAAGGTCCCTTCCAACCCTGACAGTTCTATGATTCTATGATTCTATAAAGATGTTGGAAAGATCAGGCTCTCTTGGAATGAGAGGCAGATGAGAGGAGGAGAAAAGGTGAAAAGTGATGTGAAAGATACCTGGAAAATACACAGAGTTGATGGGCCGCTTCCCCAGCTTGACAAACACACCCATGACCACTAATTCAATGTAGACGTTCAAATTGACACCATCTGAGGCTCTGGTGTTGTACACTGAAAATAGACATTAAGGATGTCAACTGGAGTCCTAGAGCCTTTGGTGATCCCACAGAAGTAATTTCAATAGATCAGAGAGTATCACTTCAGAGGCTGAATGATTTGGTTCCCTTATAATGGTGTGCTGGGCAATTAGTTTTCCTGCGTGTCTGAGACATCAGGGACGAAGTGTCTTGGGAGGAAATTTAACTGAAGAAACAATGGCCAGATTTATAAAGATCTGTTGTTACGTCTAAAAGATCTCAGAGCTGATTTAGCCTACGTGGTCTGGTGATACCCCCAAATACCGAAAACAGCAAAGGCATGAGGAGCAACCACATCAATGTCAAAATAGCTGGGGTCCGCGCTGAAGTCAAGTGTGCTTCTGATGCCCAGAGAAGCATTAGGCATGAGAAAGGTATCTGTCTATGCCAGTAAAATTTAGGAATCAATTTTAGAATGAGGTGAATCAGGACCCTAAAGGTGAATATCTTTCTCCATGAGAGAGGGTGCAAGGGTAGTGATTTAAGTGCCTGTAGTCCATATGTAGTCAGAAATATCCCAGTCCCCCAGGCAAGCACAGATAATACAAGGAGTGGTGCTGGGAGATGAGAGAGGTAGGAGATACAAGATCTAGGTGCCTGCCGTGTATTATTATTATTCATAAAGTGTATATTAAAGCATTAGATGTTAAAATGTGCATATTACATACTGCATTACATGTCATATATATATATTATTGTCAGGATACCAAGCTAGTAAAGGATTTGGAGCATGTGTTATTCAAGGAATGGCTGAGCGATCTGGTTGGATTGCATGATCTTGAAGGTGTCTTCCAACCAAAACTGTTCTATGATTCTATGACTCTATGATCATTCAAAAAAAAAAGAAAACAAAAAAAAAAGCGAGCTGATTCAGCCCCTGGAAAGGATGGCTCAGGTGTTCATCTCGAGAGAGCACCAAGCTGTGACTCCCTGTCGCAGGTTAGGGCTGGGCCGGCCACTAACACAGACAGACGCTCTCTAACCCCCTCTTCCCACCCCTAAACAGGAAGGAAAATGGAATGAGGCAGAGAGACTTATGGGTTAGAGAAGAAAAAAAAAACTAGAACAGCTTTAATGAAACAATAATAAAAATAATAGTGAAATGATAAAAGAACTATATACAACTATAGATAGCAGCCTGATATCAAACCCAACTCCCTCACCCCCATAGCAATCCCCACTGATGCTGCAGAGCAGGAGGCACTGCGGAAGCCCCAGGCTCAGCAGTGGCAGGAGCTGGATACAGGGAGCTGGATTCGGGAACTCAGGATCAAAATCAGGTGATTGGACAGAGTCCTCCCTGCAGACTGGTCATTGCAGAAAAGGAAAAAGAAAGGGAGAAACTCTTATGATCACTCCATTTATACTAAATATGACGTATATGGAATGGAATACTCTTGTTGTTCTCCTGTCCTGTCTATTATCCCCTGGAGGTGCAACATTTTACTTCCTTGTGACCCCCCTTTACTACCCGGCACCCCCAGCGTGGCACACAAGAGCCAGCAGTGGCCTTGGTCACTGTAGGAATAACTATCAGCAAGAGCCTTTCTGCATCCCAGTCCCAGGCAGTAACTGTAAACATCAGGTGTTATCACTGCCAGTAGCACACACTGTCTGCAAAAATATGCTGCTGACTTCAGAAAGTGCAGCCTTTTAGAAGATTCTAAACTGGAAAGTAAAAATCACTAAACAGAATTGGGAATTTTAGCTAAAACCAGGACACTCCCAACTCCTTAAAGGTTGTGCCTTGCATCCTATGCTGAGGTTTCTCTGGTGCTGAGATGGGAGAAATTCTACTGGTTTTGGTCGTTCTTCTCTGTTACCTTACAGGGCTCCGTGCTCTGTGCTCTGTCTGCGATGAATCCCAGGCACCTGGTTCTGTCCGTGACATACAGAGAATTTGTATTTCACACTGCACAGTATGAATTCAGTACTGGGAGCCTCCAAGCAATGTGCAGTGAAACTCAGTATCATCATGTGGTCTGTGGATGTAAAGCCAGGTATCTAGAAACTGAGCACAGCAGCAGCTAGCCCGTAGGCTTGCAAATTTTGGTGGACTTAGCTTGTCCTCTGTGAAACACTCAAACCCTTGGAACAGCACCAGACAGCTACCTGGTTCACTGTCTGCATCGAACAGTGGATAGTCAGGCTGAGCAATTCACTTCAAGGCGATCTGGGAAAAAAAAAGCAAAAAAATTCAGAGACATATTAAGGGGAAATTAGACAGTCAATTGTAACATAATGGCATTAAGCCACTTTGCATTCTGTTATTAGGTGGGATAGTGAGTTTTCAGTATGAGAGAGAGGCAGGTGCAGTGATAGCCTGAATGACGAGGGGTTCCCTCCTTAGGGCATTCTGACCATCAAAGTCTCCCCAGTTACTCTACTGGGACAGCAAACTGGTTAACGTCTCCCCTCCACCCACTCTTCTCCCAATACACCTGTTCCTCAGCAAAGCGGGGGTACATAAAATTCCAAAAGATGCTGAGGAAATTTCCAAGATGCTGTTTCCTTTTGTTACCTTTTTTTTTCTTTTTTTTCTGAACAGAGACATTCAGGCTGCAGGATCTTGGGCACAGCAGCGCTGAGGCTGCCGGCAGGGCTTTTTCTGCGAGAGCCCCTCACCCCTCAGTGTGCTTTCAAACCTCCACCCACCGCCACCGGCATTTATCCATGTCTCGGTTGCAGAGGCAGGTTCCTCTCCTGGCTCCAGCACGTGAAAAAGAGGAGCAGAGGTTCCTAATGCTGGGGGGAAAGGAGCTGTGAGATGGTGATGCCTTGCAAGTGGCCCCAGGTTTTCCAGGCTCAGTGAAATTTTGCATCATTACAAGAGATATGGCAAAGAAATGGTGGCATAGGAGGGTTGCACGTGATAATGCTTGAAAAACGGAAAGAAAGCTTCTTGAGAATAAAAATATGGCAGAGCTGCCTTTTCTCTCTACCCCACCACTGGCCTCATGCTCCGGTGTGTTTCCATGGAGGCTGTTGCTGTCACTGCATGGCTCATGCTGGAGTGTCACATTGGACAGAAGCCAGCTCAACAAGAAAAATAAAGTGAGTTTCTAAGAGGTAATGTGGTAAATGTTCTTCTCAGTCTGGCTACCAATATGTGCTGTCTAGCCTGAGGCGCGCAGCACATATGGGTGAAGCTACTGAAGTTTGGTACTTTTAACTTCTCGAGTCACTTTTTACAAAACCAAAGGAGATGCGTTAGACTAATTGAGGGGGAAAAAAAAAAGAAAAAAGAAAGAAGATATGTAAGGGAAGGTAAGGCTGAGTGATCTGATCTCAACAGACTGCCACTGCCCATTTCTCAGTTCTTATTCTGGAACTTACAGGCTTTTCCACACACTGGAGGATTTTCCCTGCTGCTTAGGCACCAGCAGGGGTGGGCAGCTGTTCGCAGCAGCAGACGGCCAGGGTAGCTCAGTGCCCCAGCCAAGCCTGTGGTGCCCAGGCAGGTGACAGTGTCCAGGGCAGCGACAGATGCTGGCATTTGGGCCACCTGCTTGGGGCAGCTGGAATGGTAGCTCTGCCCTCCTGCTCTCCCAACAGCTGCTGGAGTAGGCAGCCTGGCTCCAGCTCCTCCTTCCTTCAATTTTACCTTTGCTGCAGAGGCTTGAATGAGCTCTGGTGCTGCCAGAGAATTTGGGCAGCCCGTTTTTGGAGGGGTAGGGGGCGACTACGCTAGAAAAAACAACTTTTAAAGGAAAATGTAGGTGATGTCTGCTCTTTGGAAATCTGCTCCTCTCTCACTTACGGTCTTTCAAGACCCTTCAGCAGTCATTCTGCAGTGTGCCCCTGGGCTTCTGGGAGAGCACCACAACCTCCTCCTCTTTTTCCCATCTGTCAGCTCAGTAAGCGACAATAGGGCAGACTGGAGTTTCTTTCAGCTCATTCGATTTCTATGGTTAGCATTTGCCAAGTGCTCAACCGCTTGTAAAACTCATGTCATCAGTTGTCATTAGAAAGAGAATTGATAACTGGTATTTACTGAGCTCTGCAGTCACTCAAATGAATTAATTCTCTCAGTTTAAAAAACAAAAACCACACAAACGAGCCCAGACAGTAAGTAAGCAATTGCTACAATACAATGCTTAGGTTTTTCAGCTGTTAGATTGATACCAAGTGGCACAACTATGGTTAATAATCTGTGAAATTCCTCATTAAAAAAAAAACAACAAACAATAACTGATTAAAAAAAATAATCTACTCATCTGAAGTGTGATATGTACAACTGAGTCCACATTAAAAGCCTCTTAATGCTTGTGAGCCATCAGCCTTTGATCCAGAAAGCATGCGATCCAGAAATCACCACGACCACGATACGTCCATGATGTCCAGGTGCAAACCAAGGCATTTCAGGGTGATCTAATGAAATAACAGAAGTGTTGAAAAGAAACATTTTTAATATGTCGCGTTTCCAATCTGATTCTGAATTTCCTTTTAGTCTTGAGGCTGGGTAAACATATCCTGAATCCAAGAAATTCTGATGCTGGAAAAGCCAAGTTGTGTGGCCTTGAAATCTGAAGTTATCAACATGAATGCCTTAGTAACACAGGAGGCATCTGGTAGACAAGATGGAAGATGAGGAAGGAGGAAAGCTGTTTAAGAAAAACATTTAAGTGCTTAGTTGTTTGGAGATTTATTATGCTGTAATTTATTTAACACCTCCACGGAGAACAAAGAACTTTGCTGAATTAAAACCAGCTGTGAATAAACAGAATTTCTTGAAAATACTTGTTAGACCTAAAACCTTTTAAGAAAACCATGGAAGATTGTTATGGCAACACCTGCAGAGAAGACACCCCGGATGTTTTTGGCTGCCTACCAGGTACAAAATCAGATCCATGCCCAGCTGAATGTGTCCCTTTGCTAACCCACCTGCAGAATGCTTCTTGGTCCCGTGCATGAACACCAACCATTTCTGAAATGTTTCTTCTGGCTTTGAAACTGTTCCTCCAGGTCTTTCATGTGCAGAACTTCTTTTGTAGCCTATGAAACCCTCGCACAGCGAACAAATGAGATATCACCACAAGAGGCGTAGTAGCTTTAATGTTCATATAAGAATACTTTTTAAAGCACTGTTTAGACATCCTCCCTCTTTTTTTTGTTTTCTCCTAAACAACCAAACAACACAGTGTTCAGTATGAGGAGCTGAGATAATGGAATTGACTATGAAGCTTAAAATTATGTAAGAAATTTTCTCAAGGTGATTTTTAGGTCTATAAATTCAGCTACAAACTATGGAGTTTTAAAATGAAAATCCAGAGCAACCCATTCCATTCCTGAGTGTCAAATTGACATGGTGTCCAGAGCTAGGAAGGGCTTGTTTCCATTTTTTTTCTTGCAAAAACATTAAGCAAATGTTAAAGAAATGCAAAAAACAAAACCTCCTTCTTTCCCAGAACATGTTCCTTAATGATCTCCTACTCCCCACTGACTTTTGCCAATGTTGAATTATACAAAATAAGGAGTCATCCCTCCTGTTCTTCTGCCTCTTAAATAAGATTATAACCCTTCAAGGGCTCTTTCTAAAAGAAGGCAAGTTTAAAATTAAAAAACAGTAGTGCATGATCTCAATCCAAGGTTATAGAAAGGGCACAGAGCTTTCGGATCAAGGGACTGAAGCATTAATACTGTGTGGCCCAACTTTCCTGGAATATATGTCTTGGCAACATGGCTAGTCTAAATCTGGCAAACTGAATATTTTGAACTCTGTCCCCCGTTAAAAACATGAGCCTATTATATCAGATTATAATTGTCCTCTTTTGTGCAGTGTAACTGAACTGTTCTTCATTATACACTTTATTGTCAGAGAGGCTGCATTGTGTACACTAACAGTGCCCTTTATGCACTGAGCTAGGTTGGTTTTGTCTGTTCTTTTTAAGGAGAGTGGGCTAAAGGGATTTCCTCGTAGTCTCTCTAGGAATGAACAACTGGTTTATACAAAATACAGGAAAAATACAAATGCAGCGTACAAAAGATCTGGTGTTCATACCCATGGAGTATTACCGGGTGACACGCAATGCGATAGAGGAAATACTTGTGGGTTGTACAGTCATAGGGTTTTAGATTGACTATTTTGGTTAAAGGCCAACTAGAAGTTGACTATAAATCCTGGTGTTGGGCGAAAGTGCTGTGCGTAAGTTGATTCGGAGATGCAGAAGCTGACAGCCCTGCCCCAAAAAAAGTCTTCAACCTCGCGCCTGATGCACAAGAATAAAGGGGCAAGGGCCACATATTCATGTTGAGCTTAACACCAGTTTGAGTGGAGGAAGCATTTAGTGGATAATCACGGGCTGGATTGCAAGACAGCAGCCATACCCAAAAGGCTCCATCTGCAGATGTGGTCAATTCTTTGGCAAAGAAAACCCATTTATTAGCCTGTATGCCAAAGGGAAGGCTTGGGAAAGAAAGGAATTAGGCTTGGAGAGGAATGGAATTAGTAACACAATCCCTCAACTGCAGGTATTTGAATTGATTATCTGTCAAACCAAAGGTTTCCCCAAGTTCAGCAAATGAACACAATCTGCCTTCTAAAATATATCGTGTAATTTGTTAAAGCTTTTGTCTAACCATGCATCCCAAAGAAAAATGCATTTAGTTTTTTGTTTGGGTGGTAAGGTTGATTTTTTTTTTTAGTTTGAGTTAGAAAATTGAATAAAAGCTTAAATGGAATGAAAAATAGATAATGTAAGAGTGATTTTGTTTATAACTGGTGTTAATTTAAAAGGCAAAATCTCTCAGTATTCAGCGCATTACTGATTTATTTCAGATGTATCCTTATGTGTTTCAAGCTCACATTGTTAAAATATGCTATTGATTTTCTGTTTTCTTTTGTTCTGAGGTTCCAGTGTGCTCTCTGCTGGTGATGCCATTCCCCATTTTGAAAAATGATTGATCCATTATGATTAAATTAAAAAAAAAAATAAATCAAACACCACCACCACAAACCAAGATGTACAACGTGCTTAAGTTAAAGGTAGAAATTGCCAAATTGCTTTCAAGAGTATTATTTATTTGCTGGATTAGGATCTAAGACAAAGTGCAAATAGGACAGTGGATACTGGGGAAGAACGATGAAGAAAATTATCAGTAAAGGACAAATGCAGGAAAGATGAGAGGCTCAGGAACATCATAGTGAGATTTCTTAGGACCTTCTTTTTGGTAAGTTTTAGGAAACTCCACTAGGGGAAGAACAACTACAGGAAGACTAGCAAGAGCTATCTGGAACTGTTAGTGATGGGACTTTATAAAAGTGACTTAGGAGCACTGCTTTGTAGGCAATATAGCAGAAGTGGAGAAAGGTTAAGGAAAAAATCTTAAATACGCACAGAAACACACTTGTTGAGGTTATGAAAAAATAAGTAACGAAAAAATGTTCCGTGGTCTGATTTGTTCTCCTGGCTTGCAAAAGTATGCTTTTCTATTTTTTAGGATTGTATATGGTAATGTACTATTAAGGTTCCTGTTTCAAAATTTAAGGCTCTTGTTTCTGAAAAAATGGCATTGGTCCTATTGATTAACAGGAAATGTGATTCAGGTTCCTTCTTTCAAGAAAAAAATGAAGGGGGAAAAAAAAAAGAAAACTTTCTAAATCTCTCAGACTTCTGTTTTCAAAGTATTTCTGTGTTAACATGTAAGCCAGAACATTTTCAAATAGTCAGCGTACACTCAGCTTTGTTAAGCCAGATGAGAGTGGAAAAAGAGGGGCCAGGTACATGGAGTGAGCCAAGACGGTGATTTAGTAGGACAGGTTTTCCATAAAAGCATGTGATCGAGAACTACATTTCTCTATAAATCTGTGGTATCTATCAAATACTAATGTGCAATATCCCTACTTCAGTATCAATCTATTGATATATAATCATGTACTACATTTCTCCCGTGAATGTAGCTACATATTTTTTTACTTTAGATACCGCCTTGCAAATTCATGCAGATGGGTAATAGTTCTTAGTAGCAGGCAATAGACCATGTAAACAGCCAACATAGCACATAATGAAGCTCACAGAGAACAAATTCTATCACCGAATGTCAGTCAGCCAACCCTTCTTCTAGATGGTTTCCTTAGATATATCAGATAAATGAATAAAATAGTTCTAAGTATGACAAAATAAATACCGACGTTTTAAAATATTTCATCTGAATTTCAATGGAAATGAGCTTCGTCTGCCTCTCTGGGCACTGCAACGTGTGTAACAAGGTGTTTCTCTGCTACGCACCTTATCACACTGTCCACATGCAATCTTCTTCCCACTATCACTATTCATTTTTCATGTGCCAAGTATTCATTAATCCTTTAACCTCGGTCGGTAGAAACCAGTTTTTCTCTGCAGAACACTCAGCGCTGGGAAATCATTGCTCCCTGTTCCAAGTGGTTAAGAAGGATGAATGTTAATGCTCTTGTTTTTTATTGATAAATCTGAATATAAGCTATGCATCTACCCAGGGAATGTATCCAGCGGTGTTCTATAGTAGCCTGCTTCCTACGGGATTGCATATTTTATCTTTTAAAACAAGTGTTACAACGTTAACTTTTGACTTGGGTAAAATCCTCTGAAATCTAATGGATCACGTATGTAACTTATGGTGAGTTGTTGGAACTGGTTCGTTATCTAAAGTAGTAATACAAGGAAATGCATTGCTTGGGTCATTAGACTGGATTTTAACTCAATCCTCATTTTTCTCCAAAGGAAATGATTACTTTAGAAGCAAAATTATAACAGCAAATCATGCCTAATCCCCTTTGTATCTCGCAGAGACATATATAGACTGCGACATAGACTTCTGATTACATCCGTTTTGCCATTCGTTTAGTTTTCTGCCTTTTTTAAAAGAAATTTTTTGGAAACAGAGGTAAGATGCAGGGACAAATAGTGAGGGGGTAATGTTACCTAAACCATTTATGCCAAAAGGCAGCAGAGGACCAGTTACTGGCAAGAACACACAAAGGGATGCGTAGATGCATTTCAGGCAGTTGGCGTGAAATCCTCTAAGGGGACAAGCATCGTTTCTGATTCTTCTGGCTTCCTCAGCAAACAGTGTGTGGAGCAGCAAACATTAGTTTGTATTTACTGAAAGTAATAGCGTTTTAGCAGTAATTATTTACCTGAGCTCAGCCTGGCCTTCTGTGTAAATACGCGAGCTATAGAGGCTTTTACACGCACGCTCACATGACGGGTCAACCTACTAGGCAAGGGATCCCTCTGTTTGCATTTTATTTATCAAATTATGGTTACGAGTGATCCAGATCCTCTGGAGCTGTTGAGCTGAGCTTGAATTTGAGGACGACGACAGGCGGGGACTCAAAGAACCTGCCATTTTCTGCCTGCTCTGACCATGACTTTTGCCAGCAGCCAGCAGAGCACCCTGACTAATCACAAGGCTGTTAAGCTTTCTTAAATTGAATCCCCCCCGCCCCAGAATATTGCCTAGAAACCATCTTAGCATAAAGGGCTGATCAGAGCTCACCCGCACTCTGACCAAACTGTATTTCTCCTCCACAAAACCCGAACCACAGGGGTGGAAGCAGAAATCGGCCACACCATCTTTATATTAATGAAATGCTCTCCAAGGCAAAGGAACAGTCAGGAACGGGCCAGGATCTTTCTACCAAAGTATTTCACTGTGTAAGAACGCTTTTGAAAAGAAACAGATTTGCTTCTCAAGGTTTAACACCTCTCAGGATCTACACTTTTGCTTCCTCGGGTGTTTAAAGTTCTTCTTTTCAAAACTCCACATAATATAAAGAGTTTAATCTTTTAAACAAACTTTTTAAAATTTTGGAAACTGTTTCTCTGTACTTTATCATTAAAGTCTTTATAATCCACTGAGGTGCAAAAAACACTCCTTGTCCCCCCAAAAGCGGAGTTCTGGGTTTGCAAGAGGTATGACTCTGGTTTAAGGCGCTGACCTCCACGCACAGGAATCGCCTCGCATCATTACTTCTCATAAGCCACCAGTCTGTGACAAAAAAGGGGAAAAAAAACAGGAAAAAAAGAGAAAAAAAAGGAAAAAGAGAAAGGAAAACAAAAAGAAAAAAGAAAAGAGAGAAAGAAGAAAGGAGAAAAAAGAATAAAAAGAAAAGAAAAAGAAAAAAGAGAAAGGAAAAATAGAAAAAAGAGAAAAAAGAAGAAAGAAAAAAGGAAAAACAAGGAAAAAGAAAAGAGAGCAAAAAGCAGTGAGAGGTTCGCAGAGCTCAGCCCCTGCCAGCCCGCCAGGTAACTGCGAGGGCACGGCCCGGCCTC
>NW_009710171.1:12649-56772 GCF_000703405.1 Apaloderma vittatum | reverse complement strand
GGTTAGGGGGGCAGAAAATCGTGGAAAGGTCCGAAGCCATGTGGGTGATCAGTGGCTCTGGGTGCATCATCACTGATGCTTTCCAGATTCGGCTTTATCTTAAATCTCTTTCCCAAAGGAATGGAGCAGTTCAAAGCATCTCTGTTGGGACGGCTGTTTATCCTTGTGTACGGCTGCCACTTCCCCACCATTCATAAAAAGGAGATGAACAACAACAGATCCCGGTCAAGTAGCACGTCAGGCCTGGCCCACTGTACCATATCCTCTTGTCACGGTTAAGCTGCCTGGGACCAGGGGAGTAAAACCTGCAAAACGACAATGCCTTTAGAAGGTGTTTGGCTGACGCATTGGCTTTGATCATGACAGAACTGCCTACAAGTATGAAAGGCTCCAGAGAAATGAGAGTGTGCAAGTCAGCCTCACTAGCACTTTCACCTGTAGTATAAACAACCTTATTTTACAGACAGAAAAATCAGGGAAATGTGAGCAACAGATTGTACTCATTGCAGCCAGGAAAGTCAGGGATAGGCAACAAGTAAAAAACTGTAAGCCATCTATTAAACCAGCACAGAAGTAATAAAGTGGTGTAAGAAGACTTGAGCAAGCCCCCTTCTATTTTTTGTCCTGCCCCAGGCAATGTTTGAACAAGTCACTTCACCATACTGTGCCTCAGTTCCCCCTGCCTGTAACAGGATTATGCTAACAGCTAAATAAATAGCTAAATAGCTAAATAGCTAGATAGCTAGATAGCTAGATAGCTAGATAGATAGATAGATAGATAGATAGATAGATAGATAGATGAATAACATGGATCTCCATATATGAATCAGCCACGATTAAGCTGATAATCCCTTTGGTATGTTATCCAGTACCCAGAAGAAGGCTCATGACAGATGGACTTTTTGCTTGGGAAATGCTGGGCTTCATCAGTTTTCCCTGACTTGTTCAGCATCTGCTCTCACCACAACTTGCTCTTTGCAGTGTGAACTGCAAACTTCAAGGTATTTCTCCACTCTAAGTGCCACTGCATACTCTCCACTGCTGTGCTCAGCTAAGCAAAGGACTTCAGCATGGCAGACTTTTTTCCTCTGCTTGTTTTTGCTGTTGAGAGGATGTTTTAGATGTTTATTTCCGCTGTAATTACTTCTTTTCCTTTATACAAATAATGAGTAAGCAAAGACAGGACTTGCTGTCTTGAAGCCAGAAAAAACTGTGGGTGTTTCTTGAAGGGCTAAGTCCTCATCTCTCTCAGATGTGTGCTCCTGATTTGGAGGTAACAAGAACAAAAGCAGGACCTGGATGCTTGGACCCCAGCGCTCAGGAGACACCTGTCTCCACATCATGCTCCTTACATTCTTGCTCCAACTCAAAAGTATCCAGTGACAAGGTCTGAAATAAAGAGAGGTTTGCACTGCTGTAACCCCTGTGATTTCTGTCTATATAAAACAAAGGATTTAATTTACCACATTCCAGAAGTAGTCACAGGCTCTCCAAAAAGCTCAGTTTTTAAAAGAAATTGAATCATACTCATGCACAGATGATTTCCAGTTCAGACCCAAGTGTCATGACTTTGGAAGGACTCAGATTTTAAAAGGATCCCTGTGTAGGCCTGGCATGTGTATGCTTCCAAAAAGTTCTTTTTTTTTTTTTACCAGAACCTTTGCCATTCAGAGCAGATCTGATTCATTACCTGAACTGCTTAACTCAGCTCTCTGCTTTTTATTTAATGCCTGCCACCCACATAGCACTGTATCAACATACTGTACTATCTTTTTAATTAAAAATATTTTATCAGCTTACATATGTATTTATTTAACTCATACAAACAGCCTTGTTAATTTAAACAAGGTAACCTGCAGTTGAAGTTAATCCTATACTCAACTCTTTGCCAAAGCAAAGGGCCTGAAGTTTAATATACAGAAGAATTTAAGTGTGATCAATAGTTGATAGAAAAGAGAGCACTATACTTCGCAGCTGGTAATCCCATTACAGCTGAATATATTAAAGTTGAAAGTTTCATCATTTTGCTTCATCAGCTTCATCTCAGCTTTAATGACCATGCAGCCAGGGCCACCCTGAGAAGAAGGTTTTCTTCCTGGAAAGTGTTGAAGGGTGGCAGTGGTTAAGGAAACACTGAAATGTTCCTGTTGCCTCAGGGAAGGAATGATCTGGGACTGTTTTCATACATAGTAAATAAGCAGAATGCGATTTCTCGTGCAAGGGATGCTTTTCCTTGTGCTGGGTCATGTTCGTTTTGACTTGCCCAACTCCAGCACGTATGAAGTTGATTAAGCTGCACACTAAATTTTGGAACTCTCTCAAAGAAAAGAATGACAAATTCAATGTAGTAAAATGCTTATTGGAAGTTTTATTTATACTGAGTTTTTTAGGAAGATGCATTGTTTACCACAGTTCATTCATAATGATGTTAAATTAAAAATACAAATTCAAGTTTCTCTGGATTTCACTGGTAACTGGAATAGCTCAGAAGAAACCTTTGATCTCTGCTCCTGAAGAGGCTCTTTCAGAAACCCCTATCCATAGCAGAAAGGCACAACCTCTGCACACTACAGAACAGCAGAAGAGTGCATAGGGGGCACCACTAACTCTTCAGAAATGCACTGAGGTCATCTGCATCCATGAACAGCTCACAACATCTTGAGCAGTTCCTGTATTACCCTACTACTCACAGACCTACACCAAAGCTGTTGTCCTAGGCACAGTACAAATTCACAGAGAGGTTAGAAAGTTTAGTGGTGATCCTGGACACATAAGATTATTTTTCTCTACTTCCTTTCCCCACTTTTGAATATTGGGGATGGCGGGGGAGCAGAGTTTTTGTTTGTTTGTTGTTTGCTTAGCTATTCAACTGGAGTCTTCAGAAGTATGCACTGGGATTTTTCTTAATCCGTTTACAACCAACATTTTCATCAGTGCATTTTCCATCTGCTTCGATTAAAAAGCAAGTAACCAGTTATTGTAAATAGTCTTAATCCCACTACAGCGTTGTGTTTGCATCAAATGCCTTGGTGGCAACTCCACCAGATCTCCAGCTGTAGGCATTAACATGTTTGGAGAGATCAGAGCAGCGCTTGTAAACAAACAGAAAACAGAGGTTTTAAAGAACATCTTGGGCCTAAGGATACTTTACAGATTTGAAAGGCTTCATGTTGGTATTTGTGAACTAGGTTCCCTTCCAGGTGAATGCCCAGACTGAACCTGCCTAGATCTAGATGATCTTTCGAGGTTCCTTCCACACCCTGACATTCTGTGACTTTGTGATTCTATATTCCAAGGAATATTGCACAGTCCAAGCTCAGCTGCCAAACACTCACCCAGGCTTGGGCAACGTGAGGATTTCCCATGCCATTTCAACTCCAGCAGGCATCTAGAGCAGTGTCCCATCTCAGAAATAAGCCAGAACCAGGTAGTAGAGAGGAAAAATATATGTCCTGAATAATTATATGCAGCTCCCTGGAGGGAGAGATGAAATTTCTTGCTAACTTCTCTGTGATTAGCAGAATTGTCTGGTCTGTAAAAGACTGTGTAAAGCAAGGAATAAATAGCCAGAGCAAGGGCAATGAGTGGAAGCAAAAACTGTCAGACGTGATCCACAGGTCCACAGGGAGCAGATCTGGGACAGTAAGGAAGCAATAGAAAAGGCAGAAGAAAAGAAAGAGGGAGAAACAGAAGAAAACCAGGAAGAGAAGGGAGCCGAAGAAATCTCAGGGAACTTTGCAGCAGGGTCTGGGGTCTGTCCCATGTAAACAGGTATTACATCCCGAAAGAGGATGGTAAAGCAGCCAGCAAATCAGGAAAGAGGTAGGAAGGTATGTCGAGAAGACAGTGGTATGGTCACAGCAGCACCCAGCTACGTTTGGGTGGCAGACTAGAGAATAAGGAGAAAAGCTAAAAAGCTGGTGAAAGTGGGCTACACTTCTTGTCTCTTTGTTGGAGACATCCTGTATCATATCTTGAAAAGATGAGAAACTGTAAAAGTTCAAATATTTTATTTATTTTGTCCAGTAGGTTATCTTACTTCTGGAGCCCAACAGTGTGAAATATCCCACAAAAATATGTAGTAAATAAAAATATTAATGCAGAGAGAAGATACTTCTCATCACAAACACAATTATGGCACTTAATCCATCTAGGAGACAAAAAGTCTCTGCTTTTTGTCAGAGGCATTTTTAGTAAAACATGTTAATTAGTAGATGTTAATTTAGTAAAATATATTAGTTGAAATGTGATGCAGCTGTTTTTAAAATAGCAGTGGAAAAAGGCACCTGAGAAAACCTGCAGTGGTGACCATCAGGCATGACTTCCAGAGATCATCACAGCTACGGAAAGGAATTGGCCCAGAGTGCTTCCTCCATTTCACAGACAATTACAGGGCTCATCTTAGATTAGCAGCAAAAATAAACAGTTTTTGAAAATATCAGCTAAAACAATAGCACTGCTGACCAAGCAGAAAATAGGTAAACGATAGCTCTGATCCACCAAAAACAAATCCTGATGGATACATGGGACAAGGCATGACACTAAGCAGAGCTGACTCATTTTCTTGAGGATTAAGTTTGAATTCCATTTTGTTATAAGAGATTAGAGCTGAAGAATGCAAAATCTTCCATGGCATCCCGGCTATCAAACACCATCGGCCTCTGAGGTGCGTATGTGCTTCTTGTCAGTCTGGGCTTCTCTGACATGGCTGGAGCCACCGCTCTAAGTGCACGGACAGCAAGATAAACACATCCTTTCTATTCAGTCTCTGTAATAGCTAGAACGGTGTCCCTGTGCTTCTAAGGTTTATGAGGTTTTCCACATAAAATAGCAATTACTCCTACAATGATCATCCCACAGCAGTGCTGTGCTCTAGAGGCCCCAGATGGTGAGGAAGACTTTGGAAGGTCACATTTCAACCACAGACATGCAAAAATACCCGCACAGTTCCCTCATGTGTGTACAGAAACAGAAGAGGTGGGAAACTAGAATGGTATGAATTCAACAAAAATCTGAGCACTTGTTCTTTTGTTTGCACATCACAGTGGCAGCACAGAGGAAGATGGTCCTGGGGAGTATTCCTTTTCTTCTTAAACCAATCAGGTGATCCGTTGATTAAAAAAACTGTAGGGGACCTGTTTTGCCGAGCAAGGTCATAGCAAAGGAAGTGAAAGGCTCAAGATTGCTGCATGTGTATGCCACCAGAACAGCTCCTAGGTGGCCAGACTCTAACATCCTCCGTATATTTTGGATCACGATGGATCCCCAGCCAGGTGGGGTGGTTGTCTTTGAAAATTGTACACTGAAAAATGCAGAGAGTAGCCATAAAGGCTTGAGCATATGGAGACCTTAGAGAAAGATATGTGTTGACTGAAAATGTACAGCTGAAGGGTATTTTGGTTTTCATTTGTTTTTAATTACACACTGTTAATTGACAAGCCTTTATTTTGGAATATGGAATACTGCTCACAGAAGAACAAAGATGTATCAGTTTCAGCCAATGTCTTGCAAATGCTACGAAAGATGTTCCAGGGAGTAAGGCATTAAGCCACGTATGTGGAAGTCATCAGAAGAGAATGGATGAAGCCACTGTCCAAGTATGTGCTTTCCAACATGCTCGTGCACACACACACACACACGTAATTCCCGTGCATACAAGTAAACAAAACAGTGGAGAAAATGTTTTCCATACTTTCTCTGCCTCAAACTGCTTTCATGACCTTGGGTAAATGACGTATGTCCAGAACTTCTACAGTCTAAATACTCCTAAGCCTGTGGGTTCTAATCTCTGAACCTCAGCACACCATCTACAACAAGACCTAATCTCTACTTTCCCACCTTTGGTCAGGTTTTCTTATGTAAAGTCCAAGGTATTTATTTAAGGGGCAAAATTTGACACTGATGACAGTATCACGTGATAAAATATACACCTTTAAGACTGAAAAAATATACCTGTTATCTCTAGAAAAAGATATTTCGTGCTATGGAATACATAACTGTAGCTTCCTACTTGCTCTTGATGTGGGTTTTGTCAAGGAGTGCTGCATACTGCAATGATAATTTCATTGCATTCTTCCAGAGCTGCTAGCCTGACATTTCTCCATTATGGATCCACCCACAGCAAGTTGCAGTGGGCTCAGGTAACTGCCACAGTCTGGTCCCTGCACACAAAGCCTCCTGTAGGCTGCGATCTCACCTGCAGAGCAGACAAAAACTGCCTCACTTGCTGTGCAGTGGGTTTGAAGCTACAGTTTGACGCGGCCCAAAGCAGCCCAGGTGGCTCCACCTGTGAAAAAGCTGCTTTTTCCGTAGCTCGCCTTGGTGTTGTTTTAAAGTACTGCCCATATTCAATGCTGTGCGGGGAAGCTGAGGAAGGTCTGAGACACAGGGAGAAAATAAAGCAGCCCTCACACTGCTCTGCTCATGCCAATCCTTGGTGCTGGCGCCAAAGAAAATGCAGCCTGGAGACTGTACACGTGTCCCTGCTGTGGCATCTCCCCCCAGCTGTATTTTCTTTGGCTCAAGCTCCTGCGGAGCTGTGGGCACTCTCCAGTGGCAGATGCATTAACACGGAGGTGGCTGGATGGAAATCACAAAGTTTTTGAGCCCTCTTGGAGAGCACAGAGTCCTTATTTGTATAGTTGTGGAATCCTTGCTCATATACTCATGGGCAAAGCCAGGTGCAGGGAAGGTTGGAAGATGTACGGGTGTGCCATAGACTTTGAAATCTGCCTCTCCTGGAGTGCTAACCATACCTGACCTCCTCGGAAAAACCGGGGCCACATATGCATGCATACACATCCACCCTGACCCTTACCTCTAAATCTACAGAGGAAGGAATGTTCTAACTTGCATGTAATTTACAAGTGGACAAATGGAGTTTACCTAAACACAAAGCCTCTTCGCTCAGGGACTGGAATGACAGCGGAAGCAAGAGCTTTCCACTGACAGCGCAGTTTTCCCTGCCATGGAAATAACAGTATGTTTTGTGCTTTTCATCTCCTGCACGCTATTTTTGTCACCTTATTAGTTCTGATACGTTTCTTTCTCCGCTCTGATTTCCTTCTAAATGAGGCAGCTTTCACTGGAGTTTCACTCTGTCCTTTGGTGCAACACATGTAACTCATCACAGAAATGGGCTCAACTCAGACCAGTCACCCATTTCATTGAAGTTAATCTGGCAAAACACAAGTGAAAAAAAGAAGAATATGACCTTCACTCCACAGCTCGTGACAGCTCACTCACTGCTTATTTATTCTGCACTCCTTGCAAAAACACTCCACACATTCAATCACATCTCAAAGAAAGGGGTCAAAAGGCAAGTGTTTTTAAACTGTCTTGGTTAAAGAGTCCCTTCCCATTAAAGCCATGCTGGTTCTGTCAGAGATAAAAGACTGTTTTCTGTGAGGACTGACCACTCTGACAAATCAACGATAAATCACTCAGAAATAGGGGTCTGGCACATTCATTGCAGGAAAATGAATCTCCAGGCATCCTCCATGATCAGCAGTGAATGCTGTGGAATTCTGCTGATGGCTGTGTGAAACGTATATGAAGTTACTTAAAGCTTTAACTGTCTGTTTCAAGACCAAGAGAGATGCTTCTGGCCTGATCCCTACAGTAGATGGCCAAAGACAAAGAAGTTTAAGGCACTGCATGGGACACTTTTGGGTAAGAAAATGAATGACAGAAAATAATAATAAAAATAAATTATTTTGAGCTTCTAAAGTGCTGACTTTCAGCAGTCAGTGATGGATGTATGAGATCACAAAGTCTGTCAAGCACAGGCAGGAAGCAAACGGAGCATGTTGGGAAAGATAATGTTCCTGCCAGAAAATGGGAAAGCCCACATTCAAATGTCCACTTATCAAAGTGTTGTTAGGATAAATAAGGAATTTTGCTTTGGGAAGGGCCATTCTCTCCAAAACAAGAAATTTACATCTGGTTTGACTTCAGGCTGAAAGTGTCCTAATCCTTGCCTATTACTAGAAAGGTGACTGGCCTCAGCAAGAACTTGTGGGTGCTTTACACCAGTGAATCTGTGACACATTCCTTTTCATATTTACACCTTCATAGGTTCTACAGTATTACAGGCAGTCAGGGCTTGCTCTTCTGCATGCCTTGAATCTCACTAGAAAGTCTTTCAAACCCCCCAACCTTTAACTCCTTATACATTTACCCAAGCACAAATGCTGCCAATTGACACGTGGCTTCAGCTCCTCTTGTCATCTGTAACAACTGCACATCACAGCAACCACTAGATTAAACGGAGAATAAGGGCATTTCTGGAGATGAACCTCATGATTCTGTTTCCAGTGTCCATCCATGTATCTACATTGCGATCCAAAGATGGATAGCAGCTTAGAGGAGTGTCCATGCGAGCTCAAAACATGGGCAATTGAAAACTCGTGATGTCCTGCCTGACTTTCACTGCCCAGTGTGAAAAATAGACACAGCAAGAGCCTGCAGTAGCTTAGCAGCCGCTGCAAAGGACTTGCACTTGTCCCAGAGCATGGCTTTGATATCTTTTGTGTTGCCTTTTGCAGGCATTTGCACTGCAGACAACTAGAAGGCAAGCTGAAAACAGAAGTCCTTCTTCCCTCTGAGGCCATGCTGAGAAGCCCTGAGCTTAGGATTGCTGCCCTCACTGATCCTATGAGTTTCCAGTGGTGATGCTCCTTGAGTGTCCAGTATAAAAGAAAAGCAAATAGACTGAAAGGATCATCAGCAACACTGAATGCACATGGTGATGTTCTCCAGATGGCTCCAGGAACAGAGAAATCTGGGTTCAGGTATCTGCTTCCTCACGGCTAGTGGGTGAGCCACCGGGGCACAGACTCTCAAAACAACAGAGGATCCATGTTCATGGAATCATAGAATGGTTTGGGTTGGAAAGGACCTTCAAGATCGCCTAGTTCCAACTCCTCTGCCATGGGCAATGATACCTCCCACTAGACCAGGTTGCTCAAAGCCTCATCCAGCCTGGCGTTGAACACTCCCAGGGAGGGGGAACCCACAGCTTCTCTGGGCAATCTGTGCCAGGGTCTCATCACCCTCACAGTGAGGAATTTCTTCCTAATATCTGATCTAAATCTACAGTTTTTCAGTCTGAAACTCTTGCCCCTTGTCCTATCACTGCACTCCCTGATAAAGTCCATCTCCATCATTCCTGTAGCCCCCTTTAACGTCTCCCCAGAGCCTTCTCTTCCCCAGGCTGAACAGCCCCAACTCTCTCAGGCTGTGCTTGCAGGGGAGGTGCTTCAACCCCTGATTGCCAGGAAGACAGCAGGTATTAGATATGCCAAGACCTTCTAGGATCTGGGCCTCAGTCCCTTCATCCCCCCCTCTATCAGACTCCACAGGAGACTGGCAGTACCTAGTGGTTAATGATGTACATCTTCCAGGTGTCTTCAAGGCAATGCAGAAGAGGGTCTTCAAGAGCTCAGGGTGCTGTGATAACAGGGATCCAAGTACTTGTGAAAGACAAAATAAGAAGTCAATTAGCCCTATTTAAGTGCTTAACAATATTCAGCATCTCCAGCAGAGCTTTGGAAGGACCAAAACACTGGAGAATTAAGTTACATTGTTCTTGTAATTCCAAATGGTCCTTTGTAGCCAGAAAACTGTATTTCTCTTTTTTTGCTATGTATCAAATGATAGCTTTTCCAGGTCCACACTTCAGCCAGGAAAAAAAAACCGAACAAAACAAACCATACAGAGAAAAAAAGTATCTGTTGAACAGTATTTAGTTTGATTTCTCAAACAGGTGAGAATTATTTCAATACTCCAGAAAATGAGACACTTTTATACTATGACTCTGCAGCTACTACTTACCAATGTTAGGTCAACTATATTCCTGCTTGAAAAGTAATGGTCAGGAAAAAAGAGGAAACAAAAGAGCAATCCTGACAGTACTCATTTCTACAGATCAACAAGGGAAATTAGCAGTGCATACCTTGGCACTTAGCTGAACCAAGCTGCCTTTCCTTACTGACTTCCCTCAAGCATCATGTCCAAATGTTTCCTTGGAATACGTTCCTAGTGTGTGCAGGAGCTATTTATAATCTACAACACTTATTTTTGGATTAGATTCATCTAGGTGGCTAGTTGCCACGGGAGCAAAGGGGGTTTCAGTGAATTACAAGAATGTGTATGAAATATTCCACTTGGGATAAGGCATTTCCAAGATGAGCAGCCTGTAGGAGCAAACAAGCTGTCAGGAGTGGTGTGAGCAGGCACAGCACAGAAACTGGCTGAGTGATGCATCAGCATGGCCTCGCTGCTCTGGCGTCTTCTGCCAGTTTTGGTGAGTGATCCTTCCAGATCCTCTTCCAGGTCTCAGGTCAGTACTAAAGAGCAGCCAAGGAGCAGCTCAGAAGGGCTTCTCTGTTTATTCAGTACCTGCCCTGATTTTAGACAGCGTGTCTGTCGGCTGAAGTCAATCCCATCACCAGCCAGCTTCCTCCAGCAGGGAAGTAATATCTGAGGAGTGTCTGTCTGACACCTCCTGTCAGCCACTGAACTCTCCCAGCTTCTCTTAAATGTGTGGTTTTTATGAGATGACCCTGTCCTCTTAGCCATTCACTCCAAGGCTTACTGACTTCTCCGACAAGATTTTTCTTCTGCCTTTCCACCCACCCACTCGAGACTTCCCACCCCCCTGACTGGGTTGGCATTAGTGTTTGCTTGCCCATAGCAGCACTGGTTTGGAGCAGGGGTGACAATCATTTGGTGCAGCATCCTAGCCCTGACACGGGCAGGATTCCTGCTCCAGGAACTGATGGACACGATTAATATATAACAGCACCTTCACTCATTAGCAATTCAGTCTGAACAGAAGTGAACATATTCGTTAGCTAACAGTTAGATCCACCAGCTATGCTACTCATGCCGCTCCATAATGAAGAGTAGGTAATCATTAATAGCACAATAAACTGGTAAACTGGTTCACATATGTTTATTTTTCAGCCGCTCTTGATTCACTGCAGTTTTACCAATCTCAGTAAAATAATCTGGGCATTCGGCATGTGTCATGCAACCCTAGCTTATGCTGACAAAGGTCAAGGTATATCTACCACCCAGATGTTGCGAAAGCTCTGGTTAGTACTTCACAACTGAAATATAGAGTGGCAAGCATGGCTTTCCTGACACGGAATCTTTTGACTTCCAAAACATGCACTCTGGTCATGATTTTTTTATATTGCTGTCTATCCTCCTGGCCCAGCTATAATAACTGTTTTATAAGTTCTGGGTTATTTCAAACCAGAGTTTTCATAAGATTTTTTTTTTTCTGCCCTACAGGCAGTTACATGAGTAGCTGGCAAGCTGTGGACTTCGTGACACCAGTGCTCAGATCTTGTGGCCCTATTTGTTTGCAACAGGGAGATTTCTTGAACATTTCCAGTGAGAAGTGCCATGGGAGGTATGCTATTAACAAAGTGACAAATGCTGGTTTCTGCACTATGGAAATCAATGGCAAAGCTTCTACTCAGACTTCTACCAAAGGAGAATTGAGTTGACTTTTAGCCGGATCTATGCCACAGACTGTCAAACCTGTGAGTTAGCAGGGCTAGTGGAAAGAGCTTTAAGGGGCTTTGAAGGGGGAATCTGAAGGAAATTTGAAGGGGGAAAAGGATAAAATCAGGCTCACTACGGATAAGCCAGTTTGAGGGATGGGTGCTAGCAAGGTCCTTCTATCTGCCATCTCAGTGGAGGTAGGTGATGGAGAGACACGTGATAGCAAATACACAAGGGTTGTTGATGTGTTAGAAACCATAGAGGACGCAGAGAATGGTCATACAGGAATTAGAGTTTCTGCTTCAAAAAAGGTGGCAGGATCAATACCTAGCTGAAATGCAGTTACACCACTGGATGCAGCATGGGCAACAGACAGAAGGATCAGGAAACTATTGTGCAGCAGGAAAAATAGGACATAGTTGCCATCACGGAAACATGGTGGGATGACTCATACAACTGGAGTGCTGCATCGGCTGGTTATAAATTATTTAGAAGAGTTTACAACTCTTGGGCATGCTCTAGTGCCTCTGTGTCCTTCTTGCAGTGAGAAGCCCAAAACTCTACACAGTACTTGAGATGTGGCCTCACCAGTGCCGAGTATAGGGGGACAATGCCTTCCCTGGGTACTGTGTTCAGTTTTGGGGCCCTCACGACAAGAAAGACATTGAGGTGCTGCAATGTGTCCAAAGAAGAGCAATGCAACTGGTGAAGGGTTTAGAGCACAAGTCTTACGAGGAGTGGCTGAGGGAACTGGGGTTATTCAGCCTGGGGCAGAGGAGACTGAGGGGAGACCTTATCACTCTCTACAAGTATCTGAAAGGAGGCTGTAGTGAGGTGGGGGTCGTAACAAGTGACAGGACAAGAGGAAATGGCCTCAGGTTGCACCAGGATAAAAAATTTCACTGAAAGGGTTGTTAAGCACCGAAACATGTTGCTGGGTAAGTTGTTGAGTACCCATCCCTGGAGGTATTTAAAAGATATGTAGATGTAATGTTTAGGAACATGGTTTAGCGATGGACCTGGCAGTGCTAGGTCAACAGCTGGACTCTGATTTTAAAGGTCCTTTCCAATCTAAATGATTCTATGATTCTACAATTTTAAACAGCTAAAAGATCATGTTGGGAGCAGCTATGGCTGTCTGTTATTCTAATGAAATCCCACAGCTGGAAAGAGTTTTCTCCACTGGTTTGTAATTTCCAGGAGAGGATTACATTAAAAGACATAATAAACCTTCATGAGTTCACTTGTACTCACCTTGTATGTGGCTGCTACATGCATATTTCTCTGCTTTTTCTGACCAATTGTCCAAATTATCAGCAGCCATTGGGGAAAGTGAACACTGAACTTGCGCAACACGAGTAAGAGCCACACTGATGAAATCGTATCTGCTGCTTGGAGATAGGTAGGATTTCTCATTTGTGGACAGCAAAGTCAAGTTGTCAGTCTGAGTGAGCAACGTCATGCTAAGGCAAACAGAAAAACACAGACCAAACCAGAAAGCCTTGGCACTGCAGAGCAGAGAGATGAAATGTCCTCTAAAGCAGTTTAAGCAATGCAGTTTTGAAGGCCAGGTCTCCACTACTCAGGGGATGTCCCAATCAGAGTGCAATCCATTCATGTCCAAGCACACAGACTGCAAGCCAGCACTTCTTGACAGGTCTGGAATGGCTTTTGGACCAAAACGTAGCTGGTTGTATGCCCATCTGTGAAATATACCATATCTCATACAAAACAGCCATCATTATTCGAGCAAGATAGAAAGAATTCGTAAGTGAATAAATCAGACCTTGGTCAATATCACTTTATCCCTCAGTATTTCTGTTTCAAAAAAAAACCAATAAGGCTGAATAAGGTCAAAATACAACAAAAAGAGGCATAAGTGGGAAATATCGAGCAGGAATTTTACTCATGCAAGAAAGACACTACAGGCTTTGAACTAAGCCACAAGTGAGCAAGGGAAGGGAAAAGCATAAGATTATAATTTTCAGTAGTATCAGCTCCTTGCTGGAGGCTCTGGGAAGCTGCCTGCTCCTGTGGCTGTGGGTCAGGGGGGACATCACACCAGAGAGCGCCAAGCCCCACAGCTGGTCACAGCCAAGCCAAGAAGGCTGAAGGGAGGAGTGAGACAAAAAGGAAGAACTTCTGAACCATAGGTTGAACTATATTATAACAAAAACCTATCCTTGTAGGAGGACTGTTTTACAAGAATACAACCAGGCTGACATTGCAGCAACGTTTTCCAGTGTTAAGTTGTGAGCAGATTACAAGAAGAGGTAAGACAAACCTATCGTATTCAAGATGTTTGGATCCATGCAAATATGCAGGATGTGCATATCTGACTGAGCTGCAGAGAGCACAACCAGGGCAGTGGAGAGAATGGGAGATGCAACAAACCTATGGATGATGAAATTTCCGTGTGAGGATGAAACACACGGACTCAGCTAAGCACAGTGGCGGGGGGGAAAGTGCTCATTGTATTCCAGAACCTGTGAGGACAACAAGGCATGTAAATAGAGGCAAACACATGCATCTTCAAAGCCTTTCCATCATCCCTGCAAATAAAAAACTGGAAACAGAGACAAAAGCAATAAATTAGGATTAAACACAAGCTGGATAATTTTTTTCCTCTGCAGCTCTTAGGAAAACATTAAAAATAAAGAACTGTAACTTCTTTAGCCACATCCTCTCAGCACCCTGCCCACTCCTGTGGGACACTATGTCTGAAAATTTCTATGACAATGTCATCCATTCCTTATGTCCCATTAGCCATGGGACTGGAGGTGGCCAATTAGTTGCTGGTGGCATCTGCCCTCACATGTAGGTGAAGAAAGCATCGCCTCAGGCCACTAAGGGATGCTGCGCTGCTGCCTCACAGGAGATGGGAAACCGTCACCTCCACAGCATCTCCTCCTCTGATCCAAAGCAATTGCTTGTGGTTGGGAAGCAGAGGTGGGAATGATCTCCTTCCCTCACAAAGTAGTCCAAACCAGCACATTCCAGTAGACCAGCTTTCCTCTCAAGCCCCTTTTCACTGCCTCACCTATCACCATAAACCACTGCAATCCTCAAGCTGCAGCATTGGGAAGAAGAGCCCTGCTTTCAGCAGCATTCACAGGTCCTCAGCTTCAAAGACCAAAACTGAACCAAAACCTCTTCCAACTTTCTGACCCAGCCTGCTTTCTGGCTGTGAGATGTGTCTGGCTCTGCTTCAGAAACGTTTCAGTGACAAAGTCCATAAGGTCTTTCCCACAGTGCCTTCCTTATGCAGAGGCATTCCAGGTTTTCCCGAAGTTCTCATTTTTTCCTCACACTTCTAAGTTTTTATAGACCTGTCACATCAGCACAGCACTGTGAAGTATCAGCTGCCAGTAACAAATAGCCGAGAAATGGCTAATGACTTAATTTCATTGCATGTAGATTTGCACAGCACTCAACAGCATTCCCATATGTAAATGCAATGAAAAGGGAGGGGATAGAAAGGACAGACGAAGATCCTGCTACAAGGAATCTGGGCACAAGCCACAGTGCACAGGTAGCTCAGATGATGCATAGAACATGGTCAAGATTATGTGAGCAAATAGATGGGCTGGATGAAAAATTTCTTTGTAAAAGGACACAGAAGTTAAACTGATTCAAGCTCAGCTTTAGCTCAGCTACCTAAGGAAAGGTGCTCTCCATGCCAAGAACTGCTGAGGTCTGTGCTTGAGGCACCATCCTAGTGAAGAACTCACAGTTAATTCATCAGCTCAGAACATCAGTATTATAGGATTTAGCAAGTGCCCACACTGTTGCTGACATTTCTGTGTAGGTATGGGTGAGAAGCCAGCACACAGGATATGGTAAGAACCAGCAGCTATTAGTCCAGGATATGCAGTTAATGACTGAGTATTTTAGGTTAAAACCATAAGGTCTGATTACTTTTGCTGAATGGAGATCTTGTACATTTTTTAACATCCCCTTTCTTCAAAAAGGGCTGCTCTTTGCCTTGACTCTTGTACACGGTCTGCTGAGTGAAGAAGTGGTTCTATGAGAATGGCAGTATTGATCCTGGTTGCAGGAGAGGTTTTTCAGTTGCCTCAGGAAAGGCACAGCTGGGTAGGAAGAGCAAGGCAAAATACGCCAAGGGAGCGACAGTGTTTCTAGGTGGGAAAACTTGGAGTTGCTAACTATTGCATTAAATTAGGATTGGGTTCAAATCAACCAATGCTAAAGCCAGCTACAAATGAGATGCTAAGCTGCAAAAAGGACAGATTTTACTAGCTGACATAATTTTCTTTCTTTTCTTTCTTTCTTTCTTCTTTTTTTTCTTTCTTTCATTCTTTCTCTCTCTCTCTTTCTCTCTCTCTCTCTTTCTTTTTTTAAGACTTCTTGTACTTACTGTACTCTGCAAAGGAGACAGAGAAGCCATTCCTCTCATCTTTCCCTTTATCTTTCACATTGGAAAAATCCCCTTGCACAAAGCACTGCTTTTCCTCCCGGACTCGCCATCTCACTAATTAGTGTTGCATGGTACAAGCATTTTTGGAAAGGCTTAAAACCCCCTGATTACTATAACAGTTAGTGTGTTTGAACATCAGCACTCTGCTTGCTGGAGTCAGGTCTGAGGAAGACCAACTAAAACATGACTTAAGATCCTGGTTTAAAGTTCAGCTTGAGCCAAATGCATTAGACCCTAAGCGATAGCTTCCTTTACAAGCTTAAATTACTTCCTTTGACCTCCTGCTAGCAACTGACATTTCACTTGAAATGATCAAAGTTACTTACAGAACTTTGTCCCTCATGTAATTTCAATGTCCAAGCGAAAAACTGAATTTACCAGTTCTGCATGCACCACCTGACATGGGCGTAGGGAGCTCATTTGGGTGTAGGAGAATAAATCATTCTTAGCACAACACCATGACTATTGGGTATGCAGGGCCTAAGCCAAAGCGACCTTGGTGCAAATCAATTAGGACCAGGGGTGATCCTAGACGAGGATTACCCAACTGCAAGCTTGAAGAATCTGTGAAGGAAAAAATATATGTGCAAAACAGCAGAAAGCTCTTGTTCTAGGGTTTGGGCTCATGGTTAAGAGGTTATATCTGAATAACCTCAGCTCAGTCATTACTGGAAGTCTCACACATATTGATAAACTCCAGTCTGTGCTTCTTGCTCATCCGTCCTCTTACTGCAAAGAAGATAAAACTTCCCCTTTGAAGCATAATCCTTTTGTATGCGCCTTCCCTGCACACAGGGCAGAGATCAGTTTTCTTTACTATATATAACTTCCTTGTGCATTTTTCCAGAGCGACTTTTCTACTGCCAGCAGTTACTTCTTTGAAGGCTGCGTGGGACTTAATTTCCTCTGAAGAACAAATCCATAGCACTGATCAATCAGGGAGCTGCAGCACCAACTAAGGATGCACTCTATTGGACACCAGCAGAACGATCTTCACGTGCTTATGAGAATTTTAGTCGTTTAATTTGACCCATTTGCACTCACAGGGGCCACCATTATGCACAGGTAACTTAAGCACATTGGTGTGGTATTTGGTTTGTTGTTGGGTTTTTTAAAATGTTTTTAATAAAACTGTTTATGTAAGAGAATTCAAATGTGAATTTAACTCTTAAAATCTTAAGGGAATTAAGCAATTTAATCTCATAGCTAGAACTTTTACCCAGTTGGGCCACTTCAGACACAGCTATTTCTGTAGCTATTGCATTTTTATGCAGTCATACCCTTCCCATCCCCACTCTCCTTTCAGTTAAGTCTGGGATGTGAACCACAACAGAAGACGCACACACTGTATTTTAACATCATCCTCATCTTTTACGTTCTGGATATCAGACACACACACAAGACTGTCACTAACAAAATGCAGCAGGAAGGAGAAGTTAACATTTCCCACTCCTCCCGGGGTCATTGAGGGGAACACAAAGGGATTAAGAAACTGTTCGCAAGGCTGCTTGGACAGCTGAACCGTGCCAGGCACTTAACACTACACAGGGCTGTTGAGTGATGCTCCAAGGTGTTCTTTAACAAACGATTATCAGTTTAAATTGATCAAGGAACAACTCTAAAAGTAGAGCCATTCCCTGGGTGGTGCAGAGCTGGAGAAAAGATGTTTGAGAGCACGGCTTCAACTACCAGGCTGCTTCTACCCCAAGAGGTCCCCTTGTGCAGAGCCAACCCCACACACAAAGGTCCCTTGGAAGCTCCTGGGATGGTGGAGCACCAGCAAAGCAGCATTGAGAGCGTGGCTCAGATCAGGCACACGGGGACAGGCCCTGAGGAGAAGGAAGCTGATGGAAGCTAAACACAAATCCAGTGAAAGAAACAGGGCAAGCACGAGTGTTCAGTGGAGCTCCAGAGAGCAGTGAATGGTGCAGAAACAGGATCAGAGCTGCGGCTGCAGAGGCAAGGGAAGACACTTTCATGCTGTTAATCATTCAGTATTTTTTTTCTGTTCAGCTACAGGAGCAACAATCTCGCTGCTGTAGGAAGCACAGAGGTGTGGTCCCCTCTCTGCGGGATTTCCCACTCAGGGTGCCAGTGGGCTCCCCCATGAACCAGCTGTTTTGCTGGCTCCAGCCAGCAGCTCGTGGCTGCTGAGGATCAGGTTCCAACATAGCTAAATTGTCGGCAGTGGAAAGAAATCTGTGTGCCCAATACATGTATTTAAAGCTTTGCTGGGAGTGTGTATTTCTTCCATACTTAGAAGAAACCACAGCAAACTAGAATGCTGTTTTGGAGGGGGTTCTGACAAACTCCTCTTTTTCAGCATGCCACAGGCTGCATTCATGTATTCTCTCTTGCCGCTGAAAGACGTCAAACAAGAGCCAGAGGAAGACCTCTCTAAAACTGAAATTCAAAAATGCCATTGAACTTCTGTTTTAAGAAGTACCATTAAGTTTAATGACACAGGCTCAAGAATTCTTCAAGTTACATGTGAGTAAAATACAAACATGCTTCTGTAGTCTTACAGTAGACCAGAGCAGAAATGACAAAGTCTGCAGAACTGCAGTCAAAAAGGAGTGAAAGCTACACACATTCACTTCAGCAATGTGCTTTAAACACACTTTTCCACATTATAACTGAAAACCCTTTCATTTTTCTTTCTGAATCTGAGCCAAACTTAACGTTTCCTCCACTGTCAGCAAAGCCATTAGAGGGCAGTACATGCTAAATTATTCTTAACAATGCCAAAGCGCTTTAGCTGTGCTACAAATAAATATATTCCACCACGTGTTGACAGTATAATTATGAACATCATAGTTTCCATTTGTCCAGATAACTGGAAATAGAATGTGAGTGAAAAAAAACCAAGAACACAAAAAGAAAGGAGAAAGAGGAAATTAAGGATTTCATCAGAGCAGCAGGTTTACTCTGCTATGATAGGAACCGAGTGTCCTTCACTCTTGAAATGGAATGTACAAATGAACAAAGCTTAAAAAAAACCCACCAACTGCAGTCAAGCCAAACAAATCTAAAATAGCCCAGTTGTCAGAGATATTTATTAGTATTGCCAGAGAGTTGCTGAATGTCATTTACAGACTAGGGTACCTATTGCACGAAGGGTTTTACAAGCACAGGACAAGGGGAGGAGCAAGCGGGAGCAGGTCCTGCCCCGTGGCCCGTGACAGAGCCAGCAGTGCACCGCTCCTGTGGGAACCGAGGGTCACATCTGTGTTTCAGGCACATTTCATCACGAGCTCCTTCGATGTAAATTACACTGATGTTTATTACGTTGGAGAGAGGAAACATTCAACCAGCAGATTTATATCACAGAGGGCTGTGCTACCGTAATTCTGTGGGAAGTCACCAGGAGTTACACAGTTTGCCTTTTTTAACTTATCCTTGCAAAAAGTACAGCAGCTTTCACAACAGATATATCAGTAAAAATGCTATGAGTCGCTAATCGTGGTAGAAACACGCTCATTTTGTCAGGCTATGAAAAGTCACTTCTGAATGTAGACTCGAGAGGGTTTAGGGTGACCAGCATCTAGAAAAAAAAAGGTCCTTGGTCTGTTCCTCATGCCACTGACACCGCGGTCAATTGCAAAACTAGTGAGTGTCAGAGAGGTCTTTCTGCTACTTTCCAGAAGTACACACACAAGTTATTTACTTGACGAGCTGTTTGGTCACTGAAAGCTGGAGTTTTAATTCATCTGAAATGGTTCCTAAGTTTAAGCTGAAATTGCCAAACAATTCATATGTACAGATGTAAAAAAAAAACAAACCCAGACATTTGAAGTATCAATATTGTAAACCACAAGCTACTGAAATTCACTAATCCAGAGAAAGAAAACTTGTAAGCAAGAGTCTTAGTCTTATAAGTCACATCCTTGCTTTTATTAAAAATGCCTTCCTTGTCTCATATCCCAACTTCAGACTGAGTAGCTATTCGCTTCTAAAACCTACTTATGGAGTACCTATTGTTTATCATGGTTTTACTTATATTAATCTGAAGGCAGACTGCAAAACCTCCTTGTATCAACTGACACACTGGTGTCTTATCCTCAAGACCAGTCACCATTGACCCAAGGTCTTTACTGTCACGTGTGATGGCAAAATTTCCAGTACAAGCTGTCCCTTTCAGTTCTTCTCCAGGTGCACAGGAGATAGGCCATGCTCTTACACATCAGAAAAAAAAAAAAAGGAAAAAAAAAAAAGAGACCGTGTAAGCACTGTATAGATAAGGTAAGTGACACAGCTTGTGTAGTTTATTTATTATTGCTTTAATTACTATGAAGATGTAGGGAGTCTTTGTGTTTGAGACTATAGCAATGGAACAGCTAACAAAGCATCACCAGACATGTTTTATATACATTAGAATCTGTATTATTATAAGGGTATCTACTGTATATCATACAGGAAGCATTTAATAATTTTCTCCCTTGCTGTTACTTCAGTAAGGCTTTGGAGAGCCAATCCACACAACATCATGCCATAATCCTTACATACAGCACTACCTTCATGCATGTCATCTGGGACTTCACAGCCATCTCCTTTTATTCTACATTTCTTTGCCACTTTTTAATAATGAATCTGCTTACAGGAGCTCTGAGCATAAGCAACATGACAAGCAGCTTGAGATGCAGTGTAAAGGCCAGGAAAGCCTCTGTTGTGAGCTGGTATCTAAGGGCAGATGAACTGAAAGACATATTTTAAAAAGACAAACAAAAGTGACTGCTTACACTTCAATCCCTTCATACTTTGAACTGGGCCTTCATCTTAAACTTCATCTTAAACCCTAACAAACTAATGAAAACTCTCAGGGGCTAAAAGAGAAAGCTGGCACTCAAACAGACACTGCAGTAGAGACCAAGGACAAGGTACAGGCATGGAACTGAATTTATAACAAAAATAACAAAAAAACCTAACTAAATAATGGTTATGGTTTGGAGCTGGTGAGAGAAGGTTTCTGAATCCTGTGAGGCCTTTGAAATTCAGTGTAATTTTGTGACACTGTTTCTGGGCTGTAGAGAACACAGGGCCTTCCTTTGAGAGGAGAGGAGAGCTGTGGTGGCAAATGCCATACAGTACAGGAACAGATCCGACTCCGAGAGGTGCTTGTAGCATCTTGCCTGGCAACTCCATCCTGAGGACCATCCTGCAGGAGGACTTGCATCAAAGCCACCGAGTAGTATCATAGTACTGTCCCAGAAGCCAACCTTATGTGACACCCCCACTACAGCCAGGACAGAGCAGGGTTTTGTGCCTTGCTACTGCTGGTCACAGGGGTGAAATCCAGTCTCATCAGCTGTCCCATTCATGCTGTACACCTCCCATATCCTGGTACCACACAGTACTAGGCCAAAATGTGGTTACACAAACCCTTTCAAATTAGCCTCATTTTTCAGTCTTGAGCCATCTCCAAACAAATGACAACAGCAGGAAGCTGGAAGGATTTGCATTTCCCTTGATAGGGCACCCATTCCCTTCTCTCCTTTCTGCACTGCATTTTATGGTTGGGGCTAGCAGACCTTAACACCTGCAGCAGCCCTGGGCAGCACAGCAACAAGAGCATACCTTTCCCCAGTAGCCTCCTGAAATATCCCATTCAGATGAAACGTTATTGCCTAGAAAGCCATGGGCCTAGAGTATAGAAACAGAATCACCTCTTCTTTCCATCCGAACAGGAACACATTGAGATTGAAGCACAACCTGGCCACGCGGTTTGTCACTCCTACCTGCAGACCACGTAGCCTTAGCCCATTATTGGGTAACACACATCGATGATGAACTCACCCAGAAACATATTCTTCTTGTAAGACCACTACCAAGAGACATCTTCATATCTGGGCTTGTGACAACAGTTGCTCAAAACAGCCCAGTGGAAAAATCACTTGTGGGAATAGCAATTGGTTTTCCTTTGCTGGGCACCACAGCAGACAAGACCCTGTCTGCCCCAAACGCCCTCCTTCTCACTTCTGCCCTCCAGGAATTGCACATCCAACACAGTCCTGGGATGTTGTTTCCAGTTCCCGACTCTGCCCACGAGACGCAGACAATTGGGCTCATTTTCTGAGCTGCTGACGTGATTGTGGAGGAGAAGGGATGCCACAGTCTATGCTACAAAAGCAGGGACATGTTTCATTCCCTGCTCAGCCACAGCTTTGCCCCACAGCTCCTCTTTGGTCACTCAGTGAGGTCCATCTCCCTTTAGGGAAAAAAGCTTGTGCTGTGACCTGTCACAGTGCCTTTACATCTTGAAAATGCTGGAACTTGGGTAGGGAAGCCAAGGGGTGCTTGAATTTGGTACGTCCCCTCATCAGGCACTGCCAAGTACATTTCTGAGGCCTTTCTGCTGGAAATGAAATCTGTTAATTCAAATACAGAAATTACCTGTGGAAATATGGAATACAGCCCATGTTTTCCTGAAAGTAAATCTCCTGCCTAGCAAAGACCTCTTTGGCAAGAGCAGATACTATCAACATACAGGGAATGAAGTCAGGCTCAGATTTAAGTCCTAATGCTATAAATAAATAAATAATTTGAATGTACACACTCATTCTGAAAATCTCAGGTTTAACATACACCTCTCAGGTTTCTGTTTTCAGAACAGAGTCACACCTTATGAACAGCACTAAAATGAATCCTAATGTCCAGTTTAAATCTCTTTTGGTGCAGCTTTGACCCATTCCCACAAGTCATAGGCTGGACTTGATGATCTCAGAGGTCTTTTTCAGCCACAAAGATTTTGTGATTCTGTGAATCCCTTTAATATAACATACCATGTCACTGCTTCAATGAATGAAAATTACCGACATGACAAAGGGAACGTGTTGGTTTAGTTAGTAGTGAGCTTATTTCCAGGCTTGCCTAATGCTTTTGAAACAAGATTAACCCCCCTTGCACTGAAGGTGACAGTGATTACGTGGTCCCCTATTTATTGCCAGGAAGTAGCAGAATAACAAACACATAGAAACTATGCATGAAAAAGCAAATACAGCATTAACAGCTATTGTCTTATTACTTGAGAAGGGACAATAGGATATCCAGTCGCAATACCTTCCAATAATAACATAAAGCTGAGGTCAGGCTTTTTGGATCTCAGCTATATTGGCAATTGTTCCTATAAGGAAGAAGGAAAAAAAAAGTTAAGTGAGATTCCCACAGACCTTAACAAGCAGAAACATCTGCTGCTGCTATGAAGAGCTCAGATGCTGAGTTCAGCCGGAGAAAGTCCAGCAGCTAGGCCAGGTCTTCGCTTACCATCACATGCCTCTGTGCTCAATGGGAAATGATCAGAGACAGTTTCAAGGGACATATCAATAATTCAAAACAGCCAAAATTGGCACAAACAAATAAGAATTAGTGCTCTCTTCCTTCTCCTGCCAGCAAGACCGGATGATGTTACTGATGCCTTAATGTGCAGTCTCGAGCATCATTGTCAGAACTGTCCCCAGCTGATGAGTTGCTCCACATTGTGCATTTGTTTCATTTTGTAACAGTTTTGAACTGAAACACTGAGCAGAAATTCCAAAGAAGTGAGTCTTGTTCTCAGCAATACAATCTTCTGTGGGGCTGAGGGAAATGGCAAGCTCTCATGGTCTTGATTTTTCTATTTGAGAAATGAATCCCCATTTCAGTGATTCGCTATTCACTTATTTCACAACTGTTCTTCATGCTTTGGGTTTACAATTTTTAGCTCACAAAAAACATATCTTCTAACTTAAGGTGACATACAAACATCAGAGGTGCTGTTTTGCTAGTGTATAGCTGAAAAGAGTGCTCAGTGAAACTCTCTATCAAAACCTCTTCTGTAAGGAACACTTTTTGGCGAACCAGAGATCATTTGCAGGGACGGAGCTGCAGAGCTCTAAGCAATTAGCATGGGTAAATTTCTACTAACAAACTCCTGCTCCTACTTGGAAAGTATCAAACTGCGTCAAGGCTGTAGCAACCACAAGTCCAGAAAGGAAATGCTGTTGACTTGGCATTTTGTACTGTTAATTTCTTAAATATTGTATATGGGAAGCCTCAAAGAAGTAGAGATCTGTCAAAGGAAAGAATCTCTGTACACCAGATTTCTGTATAAAACCAGATTCCCAGATACAGAGCATTATTTTTTCTTCACATTCTTATATAAAACCCCTTCCAATGCTGTCCTGAGCTAAAAAGCAAAGGGAAATAAAGTCAAGACCTCTGGACTTGAAGGCCTAAATCTCGGTGCTGCTTTTTCTTCACTTACATGCTAGAACAAATTTGGAGTCACTCTTCTGCCTCTCTGCAAACAGCAGTGCAGGGAGACACTAGCCCAATTTACAGACAGAAGTGGCCAAGAGAAGAGACTGGAAGGTAGAGGTATGGAGGAGCAGTCTTTGGAGCTAGGATTTATTCCTTAATTAACTTACTGCTGCTATGAATATAGACTGGTCTGTATGCAGACAGATTTTTTTCTTTTATTAACACATTGAAGGAATATACTTAAAGATAAGAATATGATGACCTGCAGTTTAGATTCATACCGCAGCACGTGTGAAGACATGGGGAAATACAAATATGCCAAGAAATAGTGCTACTAGATACACGTCTGGCATGTACTTCTTTTGGCAGCAATGTCGTTGTAAGAAACACCCTCTTTTTCCTCCCTTTTGTTTTGTTAGTTTAAGAGTTCCTTGCATGAACATCGGCTCACAAGCAGTCCAAGATGTGTCCCCTTGTGTAGTACAATACAGTGCCAGTATAACCAAGGAGGCAGAAGTAGGCAAGAGCTGCTCAGGCACAGCTGCTGAAAAGCAAAGTTCATCAAAATTGGTTGGGGCTTCACTTCTAGGTCTTCTCCAGAAGGAAACTTTCATGATATACTAACTCCAAAGTAATTCAAAGAAAATGTGTCCTGCACTCCTGAGAACACCATCTCTTCCTGGACCCTTAATCTCCACCCGGTCTAAATGTGGAGAACAGAAAGTAGATCCAGTTCTGTGGAACAGCTGCAAGGGACATTCCAAGTCAGCAACCCACCTACGCTCCCAGGCTCAGCACTGTTTGACAACACTGTCCTTGCACAGCTTAGAAAGCAAGTAAAGATTTACAGGCACTGGCAAGTGGTCCAGAGCCACTTCACACAGCTCAGGGCTAGCCCTCTCTAAAGTAGATTGACATTCATAGCAGTTGCTTTCCTTTAGGAAACATACATTCCTATTGCCCCTAAAACAACTGGTTGGGGTAGTCTGGTAGAAAGAGGGATAGAAAAGAGGCTCACATACGCATCTGAAAGGATGTAAGGGCTGTCTTGCGGCCCACCAGATTTTTGGGTTTACTTTATCAAGTTAGGATTATAGGTTGCATGAATTTAGGTATCACACAAAGGTCTTTTTCATGACACTGGCAGAGCACTTGGAGAGTTTCCCAAGACAGGGAGGAGAGCTAAGTGTGGCCTGGCTTGCCTTGTCCATACCACCTCCCAGAAAGGGTTGCTCAAATGAGGTAGCCTCACCAGGATTGAAAACAGGCAGCCTCTGCCTGTGTCTGCATTATCACCAAGAACAGCATGGGCTGGAAAGTAGTCTTCTGACAGCATAGACTCAGGCTATGGCTTTACGAAAGACTTTTGACAATACCACTCACCAAAGACTTTAGAGAAAGTAAAGAGTCCTGGGAAAAAGGGGAAAGATGGCACATTCATACATTTTGGGCAGGGGGAGGGGGGAAGGAGGAAAGTGTACAAGTAAACAGGTTTTTCTCAGTGGACAAAGGTACTGAGGTGGTTGCCTCCAAGATTTGTGCTGCTCTACCTATAGATGACCTGGAAAGGTGGCAGGCACAGCTAGCAGTACTCTGCAGGGCAGCAGAAGACCGCCCCTCCTCCCCAGCCTTGAGCAGCTGGGTGTCAAAATTAACTGTAAAGGAAGAGGCATCTTCAAAGTGAAAAAAGGAGATATATCTTCACACAAAGTCTATTTAAACTGAAAATTCACTGCCATGAAAATCCTGAATGTTTTGCATTGATTCAAAACCCCGCTTGATGGATCTATGGAATAAAGTCCATCAGGAGTTTCTCAAGTCAAAGACACTATCTCTGGCTCTAGAAGTCATTGCCTACCACATTACTGGAGCCAGAAAGGTATAACCCAGGAGTTTTTTCTCTAGGATCAACTTATTAAATTTTTTTCTACATTATCTGTTGCTGAAGAGTGAGTAGGTAGCTGGGTACACCTTTATCCTAACCCTGCTGCTCCTCTTCGTGCATATATGTTTCAAGTGTAACATCTTCTTAACACATACATGCCAGTCCTGGAATAGAACTGACCAAGAAATGAGAGGCCACTGCCTAGAGGTCTCAGCCCCACATCAACTCAAGGTTCCCAGAAAAATAACTACTTCAATCAGAGATCAAAGTGGAAAGCAAAATCTCCCACCCTTTACTCAACTCCCATTGCACCAGGGAGTCATAGCTATTGCAAAATTAGCAACACATAGAGTCAGAAGTAATATAGGTATAATGGTGCCCTCTTCTGAGGGCTTCTCCCCAATCTGATCAATACAGCGTCTTCTGTCCTTTCCCTTCAGTTCTTCTTTAATATATGAACAAAAGTCACATTTACAGGCTGTAACTTCCTTAAGCGGGTGAGTGAAAAGGCAATGCTTTGCCAAAGGGGTGTGGAAGAAGGGAAAGGAGGAAGGAAAACCCAAAAAGCAAGTACAGTGGAAGCGAAATCTTAACTGGTCCTGAGTTGGTCGCATGAGAATCATTCCAGTAAAGCCAGCTATAGATCAAGGAGATGAAACTTAAGGAACACCTCAGGACTGTCTCACTTCATACTCTCAACTTTCACGTTTTCTTAACCATCTTACCAGATTTAATGTTTCTCAAAGCCCCACTTCCTGAGGACAAATAGAAACAAGAAGAGCAGGATAAAATGCCGTAAAAGATTCCATCTGTTTTCATCTCAGAGAAATGCCAGACACTGTGATGTGAACAGTACCAGCTGGGAGGTCTCTCAGAAAAATACTTTTTTTTTTTCTTTCCCTGTAAGGAAATGCTGACTTGTAAAAATTCAAACCCTTCACAAAACTGTAACAGTTTTGACAGAAGTTCTCAGGTCCAGACTACATGTAAAAGGGATCCCAAAAGCAAGTCATTTGTAGAAACTGCTTTGAGGCATGCATGTGTGTATGTGATTACACCACAAGACCAAGATCTAGCAGGACATGTCATTTACTTGAGGTCATCAAAACAGGCAAAGGGAGAATTCAGACCTGTTCATCATTCTGAGATGGGACCATTTTCCCACGTCTGGCTTTCAGGACGCCTGAATCTAGCAGATCCTGTTTAGTTTTGGACAGAGCCTAACACATTGGGAATGTGCTAGAACTCAACAGGACAGCAATAAAATTATCATGGGCATCTCTACATAAACAATTTCACTTAAAAGAAAATCATACTCTCATTCCTCTCCTTCCCTCCCTCTGAAATACTGCCATTGCTAAAACTTCTTGTTTCTAGCAAGCACCAAAGCATTTTCAAGGTAAACTTGCCGACATACAAGTTGTACTCCATTTTGGATTCCTCTGGTTGGTTGTTTCAATGCAAGTGATTCCCATTTGACCCAGACCTCTTTTTTTACCTAATTTTGTCCCCTACGAAACTGCATATCTTGGATTTCACTGACAGAACAAAAGCCACTGGAAAAGAAAAGGAGACTTCACAGAAATAATCTACTTTCCATTATTTTACACACACCAGAAGCTAAAAAACAGCGAAAAAATAGAGTACAAGGCAGTAGATGGAAGAAGAATATTCCCTTTTGGGGGCTATATATTCTAATACTGTTACGATTCAGTTGTCTAATCTTTACTGGTTAGCAGAATTACTCAGAGACACAGTGTTCAGGAATGTGTTGAAATATCATTCTTTTAAGTTTCAAAATTTGCCATATACTTGGGAAAAGATGTTTTTTCTGTAGTAGAAAGCAGAGTTGAGCATCCCATGCACAGTCAGGCTGTAATTACTTTTCTGGTGGTAGTTGGTATCTCAGAGGTAGAAGTAGTCGTTCTGATGTCAACATTACCTGTTAAGTCCCAGCTTGCCAGAAAAGTCCTCAACCAAAAGGAACATATATGGACATCGCTGGGAGTGCACACATTCTCACATCGAGGTTACGAGCAGCAGTCAGCACTTCCATAGCACTGGTCTCCAGATGACTTAAAGGACGCAAAAGGCTTAGCATCAATTTAAATGACACCAGCATTATTCTCCCTTCACATATTGCTTAGAGATCTTATGTAAAAATCATGACATAATGGCCAGAATACAGGTTGGAATTTGAAATTTTGGCAGGTATTCAAAGTGGAATAAGGAAAATAAGAATTACCTCTTTTTGCACTGAAAGGATCAGGAAAAAAAGTTGGCTCTCATGAGGTCAGCATCTATTCAGTGTGGAGTCATGCCTTTTTGGTCAACTGAAACAATTAATAATGCCATGTTTGTGCTGAATGACCAAGAGGAAGCCTCAGAGAATGCGAAGTGTTGGCACAATAGAATTGGGCAGATACAACAAGGAATACTTGGCTAAAGACAGTCTTGGGAGCTTTTACAGAAGTGGGAAGAAAGAAGCCAAAAATCAGATAAATGTACACTCACAGTTTTATGGAATCAGTACAGAAAACGCTCATCTTCCATTTTCCAGAAAAAGAAAACTTCTCTGGGGGCTGGCATATAAATCTCCAAAGACCTTTTTCCACTGAACAGACTTCAAGCATACAACACACATACTGCTGCAAACTCACAGTTCATCATGTGAGTCCTTTAAATCTACAACACCTACTGTAAACAAACCTGTTTAAAAATAACCCATTACACCCCTAAGATACAGTCAAAGGCACACAGCTGGCATGGGAGTGCTCTTGCCTTGCAAGCAAAACTGATCCCATTTCATTTTCATGCATTTGATTTTTTACTTGAAAATAGCTTTTACACATACACATACAAAGATCTGAACAGTTTCATAATTTCTTGTTTAAAACAAATTTGTTACATACTCATATAGCAAAATGGCTACTGCACTTTTTAAATTGATTATGAAAGCTTTCAACATCAACTATGTTAATCTGTAAGACACGCTACACTGGATGTCACTCAACTATCAGACATTAGAATCAAACATTTTATTCACATAAATGAGGTAATAGCTACAAAGATGGAAGATATACTGAAGGACACAGATGTCACTCATTAAATATGCATCCTTTCACAGAACTTTGTTATTGCTTTGTATGCTGCAGACAAGTTTGGCAATGTTTCCCAGTCGATAGGATTTGCCCATATACAAAACCCGATACACTGATATACAGAATTTGTTATTGCAGATTACCTCACCATGTAGATCTTCAAAATCAGAACAAAAAAAAAAACAACACTCTTAGGCTAGAATTGCTACTCCATATGGCAAAGAATTCTCAATATAAATCCATTACAAATTTTCCCTCTTCCTCTCTTAGGTTTGTTCTTACCTCAGGTACTAAGCTGATCCATGCCTAACCTACTAAGCAAGCACAAATGATGGAATCAAAATTTACTCTCTCCTGAATTTAATGAGGAAGCAGAGATCACTTAATGAGTTATGCTATGAACAACCACTCTAACTTCCACAGGCTCTCTTCTTTTACAGCTGAATAAAATCACTCCAAGAACTTTCCATCTGCAATTGCTTGAGCTTGTAATGACCATCAAATCAACACAGGAATGCTCAACAATGACTGCAAGTCAATCTCTGACTCTACTTGCAGGCACAAATTAATAATAATATTTTTTAAAAGCTTTTTGGAAAGAATGGCAAAGTCTAGGCAAAAAAAACCCCAAACAAAACAAAACAAAACCACCAACCAAATACATCAAGTATTTATCCAGGTTTTGGTAGTGTATAATCCAATCACCTTCCTGCCAAAACTACATGTATATAATTTATCACTACAACAGAATTATTAGTGTACCCCTTCAGAGTTGTAAATTAGAAAAACTGTTTAAATTACTCAATCAGCGCTATGGAAAGATTCTGTGACAGAGACAGGCATTGAATATATTTTTTCAGCCCTTATTCAGGACTATAAGTTTATTTCCGAAGAGGAAAAAGGTTACAAGACTGAAAACATTTCACTGAGTTCTAAGAATCTTCTCAGATTTCAAAGTATTGAGGAAAATTCTTAAGAGTTCAGATTATTCTGTGCAGGAGAGCTGTTTTGTATTTGGATATACTTAAGACCTAAGATACTACTCTTAGAGATATGGAAGAGCAGAGATATTTAACATGAAGGGATTTGTCCATAGGGAAGGGAGAAAAGAAAATTAATACCTTTTCATAAAGAAGCTACATTGCACAGAGCTGGAAACGTTATAACATGAGAAGGAAAGAATCCCCAAAAAACACTTGTGAAAAGTTTCTTCATTTTTTTCCATGTGCTTTCCATGGTATTTCAAGTTTAAATCAGACAGCAGCTTTTCTGTTTACTTTTTCATTTAAAAAATATAATTACCAGAAAAATACATTCATGAGTCTGTAAATACAAAGCAGTGAAAAGCCTTCTGAGAAGCAAAAGTGGGAATCTTAAGTCTTTAGCAGCAGTTGGTCTCCCACTCAGGGGACTTATATTTTAAGTTCAGCTTCCCCTCTGTGAACAGGGGTACAGAACAGGGTATGGTCAAGGGGCACCCACAGTATCTTCCAAGGCAAAGGTTCCCTTTCCATCAACTCTACCTGTAAAAAAGCAAAAATCCCTTCGTGTGTTAAGGAAAATAAGCCACAGGCATGAGTGGCTGGAGATGCTTTGAATCCATTACACATCCTACTGAAAAGTCTCTGAGAACATCCCTCAGAGCTATTCAGATGGATATCCACCAGGTGGATGACAAAACTACCAGTATCTATCTCTTAGCGACAAAGTTCAAACTTCTTGCAATGATATACTCCCTGGCTTTCTGAAGCACTGTACAGCTTGGATGATTTGTCACCATGGCCCAAAATACAGGAAGCAGCATACATGACGGTTTCCACAGCTCTCTTTGACTCGTGAACAGACACATCTGCAAGTTGCTGGTTGACTAGGAGGTCAATGCCTCTGCCTTCCAGATGTGCATTTAGAAACACAGGCTGATCTGCTAGCCCAGGCCCTGCAAGTGTTTGGTACAGAGGCTTTGGAAAGCTGTTCTTTGTGCTTGTGAAAGCATGAGAAGACAGTGTGGGAACTACCCAGAAAACTCAGATTTATTACAACTTGATATCCCCCAGTCAGAGAGTATCCTCTAGGAAACACACATGTTTCTCTTTTGTATTCACCAAGAAAGGCCTCATACACTAGCAGAAATGAAGACAGAACAACTCAATCTGCTTTCTACTAAAGCCACTACCTTTTTGTATTACTACATATATATCCTGTAACTGAATTCCCCATTGTGATTTCCTCAAAAAGATTACAGCAACACCAAGAAGAAAGCACGGGTCATTTAATTCCACAGTTCTATGCATAAACTACAAGACCATCTCCCTTGCTCTATGGGAGACAAGCTCAAGACTATGGTCTAGGAATCACATTCTTTTTTTGCCCTCACCAACACCCCTCTACACAAGCAGAAAAGGGAATATGAGACACAAATGAAGAACAGATGTTAAAAAATATAAAGAAAGACAGAAAAGAAGACCATAACAGACACTCCTATCATTCATCTACTAGTTCAACCAATGACCCAAGATCAACCTCCTGAAAGAGCCATGCAGCAGCATACAAAATTCACCCTCCTCCTCCCTCCCGCCATGCGCCTGAAATGAAAACATGCAGTGGAAGAGTCATTAAACCTGAATAAACTGACCCAGAGTTCAATAAACAAGCTTTAAGACAATAATGATAAGAAGTGGACATCCAGTACAAACAAGAATATCATTGTACAGCGAGAGCACTGAGCTACATGCAAATTCCCTAGCACACAGAGAAACACAGTGACTGCTCTTCCAAACGTTTGTTGTTTATTTCCACTTATCTCTTGTTCAGGTACAGCACACCTATGTCATAGGGACAGGCTGACACATCCATTTACTCTCTGTTTCTGATTACAAAGATTTTGATTACAGACCTACGCTGCTGCATTCCAAACGAGGCCTCTCATTAAGTCCTGTTGGTATTAAGCAGAGCTGCATGTCATTAAGTAGGGAGTGAATACAGATCCTTACCAATTCCTGCCTCCCGAAGGAAACGTGTTTGCATGGCAGCTGCTTTCTAGGAGGTCTAACAGTTGTGAACATATGACAGTGTACAGAACTGAGGTGCAGGACTGGACATAGCCCAGGAGAAGCACTGGGACACAGGGCAGAGCAAACCACAGAGGAGTGGCAGAGCTAAGACAGAGCACTTCAGCGAGTGACGTGCAGCCCCATTTAGGCTCCTGGTCCTACATTTTTAACTCTTCACCCTTGTTTTTCCTTTGATATCCATTGCTCTTCCTAGACTTATTTTTCTTTACCTTTGGGAGGGAAAAGAGGTTCTGGAGGATGAGCCAGGCAAAACTGCAAGAATAAGAGATACTTCTGCTCAAAAATACACCCATGAATTGAACAACGCAGTGGGAACTTGTGCTTGCTGCCATTAAGTTGCAAGCACAAAAATTAGGTGTGGGTGGTGTCTCACACAGCTCAGCCCATCGTAATCAATGTTTCCAATTCATTTAACAAATACTCTATTGCAGTCATTCGGAAAAAGCGCTAGACAGAGAGAGAGAGGAAAAACATCAGCTCAAATTGCCCTCCACAGATTTCCGCAGTGGGGCTGTACATGTGACTTAGCAGAGCGAGGCGAAAGATACAGAATAACATGCCCAGTGTCTCACGTGGCCAGGCAGCAATGCTAGTAGGGCTTGGCTACCTTAACACTTCCTCAAATTAGTTGAGACAACGACTTCCCAATAGCCAAGACTGTGCGCTGGACTTCACGCTCTTGTCTAAACAGTCATTCCTGACAGACCTCTCCAAGGCTGAATTTGAAATCTCTCATTTGTGCAGATCTCACTGTCCCAGCAGTGTCTAGGGACAATTCCAGCCCCAAAGGATAGAATTCAGCGTATGCCAGGTGTCTGTTAAGCTGGACAACAATACCAAGATATTTTCAGAAGCAGAAGTTGGATGCAGATCTCTTCCCTGTCACAATGTAGGAGTTGCCATGGGAAGGAGTCTCACAAGGAGGTTACATACAGGAGACAACACTTTTTCCTGCTCCACCAGTTCCTCTCCAATCCACCTGCACAGCACCTAAATATTGTTACCCTGCCAGTCTAGATGTGATTTGTCTGGGTTTGACTAGGTCGACATCCAATTTGACATACACCTTTGCAGGGACCAAGGCAGGCACTACCTCACAGAGGTTTCAGTAACATCCTTCTGCTACCCACTTCCATGCTAAGGATCTCCACACTTACCTACTGCTTTTCCCTTTAACGTTGAGGACTTCCCATGCTTGCATTTCCTTATTTATGTTTATCTCAAGAAGCAGCTCTGTGATCACTCCTCACAGAGCGCGTGGTGCTCTGTTTGCCCTGCAGAGCCCAGCCCAGCATTATCTGCCACCTCTCTCCAATCTTGTTTTCCATCTGATGTCTCACCAAGTGAAAGCCTGTGATTTCCTTCCTCCGTCTCTTCCGACCTCTCCCTTCAGGCACATACTGTTGTGTCGAGTTTTGTTGGTTTCCTGGGCTTTGCCCACCAGCACCACATGTCCTGTACATCAAGGTAGCCCTCGAGCATCGCGGAAAACGTTGGGAGAGCTCCCCCCCTCACTCCCTAACTGACCCCAAACACGGCTGCAGAGATCGGAATCCGCTTCTTTCTCCTTTTCCTCGCAGTAACAGCACCACCTTTTGGCTGTCGGCACGATGCTGTGACTGCGCATGGGCTGCTCTGCGAAGTCTGAAAGAGCGCTGACGTTTCCCAACACAAACCCTTGCCTGCTTTAACTGTGCTCATTTCATTTGCAATACTGTTGCCTAGAGAAAAGAGGATCCCCCAAGCCCCTGAAGCGAGGGGTCACCCCCTCACCCAAATACGAATCACCTGAGAGCTGATTCTCCTAACTCAATGGCTTTTCAGATAAGATAACTGGCTAGAAATTAATTCCACCTCCACCCAGCCCGGAGCCAGGAGCCCAGCAAAGCAAGCAGTAGCATGGCTCAAAGCACACAGTCATTTTCATCCCTGAATGTACGTAAACATACCAATCCTTTGACCTTTCTCTAATCAGCCTACAAGCATGAAGTAATCGAACATAAAGGAATGATGCTTGTAAACCCAGCTTCTTAAAAACAATCAAGCCATAGTCATTTGTCTGAAGCTTGTGGTGCACCTAGCGAAAAACAAGAACTGAGGAGTCTTCTGAGGCAAGGTAGGAAGAATCTGACATACAAGAAGACCAATGACAACACACATTTACTTAAACAAATTGCTCACCTTCAATTTCCAGTCATGCTTGAAGAAGGGCCTGCAACTTTGGGCGTTTGCCTCATTTATTGGTGACATCAGCCCTACAGCTACCACACAAAATTTGTCATTGCAATTGCCATAATGCAGAATTTAATTACCCACTGAATTCCCCTTTCCCCTCCAGCTCTGTTAAATCAGTCTCACTTTACTGGTGTGATTCCCACAAACTGATCCTTTTGCCTGCTTCATGGGTTAGGGACACCAGCAGTGGTGAGGCTTTCCTAATCAGAGATAAAGCAGAACAGATGCAGCCCTTCAATCCAGTTCCAGAATGGAAAGTGTTTCTCTCAGAATTCATCAGAATCTGCTCCATTTAGAAGGATTAAACTTTCTGTTACATTCCCTGGCAAATCTCCTTTGGGAATGTCTGTGACAACACGAGCCACTTCTTATAGATGATAAATAAATGCACCTGCAGATGTTTGAAGATGCAGAGAAGATTACTACTGCCCTTGAGGCCTGAGATTAAAAACAACTATAGGTTGACTAATGTTCCCTTGGACTATGACTGTGCATCTTGACCTTTGAAGTGATAGAAAATGAAGTAGTCAGGTACATTTAAAGGTACATTTAAAGGTATACTCACAAGACTCTACAATCTGATTTTTCATATGCTCTAGTAACCCTGGATTAAATCCAGCATACTAAATCAGATGAATAGTCATTTGCAATAGCCTTCTAAATCTAGGCATAAATAGGCAGCAGCTGATTAATCTATAAATTACTCTAATTTCCACTACTCTTTGTTAGTCCAGGAACCTAACTTTACTAGGGTAATACTAAGGATATAACACCAGGGAATGCAGGCATCATCATATATTTGATGTCCCCATCAGCTGGGCTCGAATGCTGGCAGTAAAAGTAGGTGTAAAAGCACTAAAAAACTAGTGTAAATGTTGGTAAAATATCTTATACACTTTTGTCTTTCCCAGTTCATCCCTTCCAAGAGGCTGCTTTAAAACACCTCTCAGTAGTTTTTCAGGGTCATAGTTTGGCTAATGAACAGCCATCCCTGGAATGAAAACTTGGCTGAAATGAGCATATTAGCTTTCCTGACACAGTATCTAATCTGAGTTCAAATGAAAAACAAATATGCAAAGACAGGAACAATGTTTGTCTGTTAAAACAATCTAGATGAACACAGTGTAGGAAGGAAATAGCAAAGAGTTCAGGTATTTACACAATAAAGTTGAACACAGGCTTTGAGGCAGCGTTTTTACAGTCTCTCCCACCTAGACATAGCTGTACCTGGAGAGGAAATTTCAAAACACTCTGCATTGCTCAAGACCAGCTCCTGAAGAAATGAACAGAGTTTTTGCAAAGGACATTGCTAACTGCTGTCAAATTTTTCCTCTTAATTATTTGCAACCTGGTCCCAAACTCACTGCAGTTGATAGAGTCCCATTGACTGCTTTCATACAGATGCAAGTCCTAATTTTCAAATGGGGCTGATATTAAAAAAAGGAGAGTAAAACAACTTGCCCTTTATTTAGGCATGTTAATATGGGTTTGAGTCCTGGTCATTAACAGCTTCATTTGGCAAACACGACTCTTGGCCGGACTTCAGACCAGCTGGACTTGTTCTGGGGCAGAGGAAGTCCTTAACAAATACAAATTCAAAGTATCTGGGATGTATTATGCACACATTCCCAAAAGGAACTGAAGATTTTTCTGCCGATAGCTGATTTTTGCCAGCAACTAGCAGCTTGAGCAACCTCTTGTGCTGATTGACTCCCTGGCTGTTCCAGCTGGAGATGGCAGAGACCATCCAATTCAAAATCTGTTTAATGTATTTTGTCCTCTTAACTTACTGAACAGAGTTTACTTAAAGCAGCCCTAAAATAATTATTCCAATTCCTCCATTGTAAGAGTAACACTAACGAAAAAACTCACTTTATGTGCCCTGGAGGTACCTTTGATAAGACACCTGCCAGCATGCGGTCATCAGTAGTTTGTTCTCAACCTACTGCAGTAAGTACAACATGATCATGAGAAGGGAAATCGATCACCAACGAGAAAACAAAAATTAGTACGGCAAATAAGGAAACCAGTAAGTGCTGTCTATTAGCAGCAAACAACTCCCCTAGCAATAAATAGTGCAAATGTTACATGGTTCTTTTATTTTGTACTAAGCTGTCATTTTAGCAGTGGAAGAAAATGAAGATCTCCCCATGTGAAACTGGAAGTGTTGGTCTCTGAGCAAATAAATCACATTATGAATCTTGGCAGCAGTCTGGTTGGCCCCCCTCCCTTGCCACCACAAGTGCCGGTGAAGCTGCTGGGGGTTTGGACACCACCAGCAGAAATACAGTAAGCAGGTAACAGCCTGTCACATTTTGACATCGGATTTCCTCCAATGGTTTTTCTCCAAATGTCGTCTTTAATTTCCCTTGGAAGCCCATCCAAATCTTCCTGTCTCAGCCTTCAGCTCACATACACAGCAGAGGGAGCTAAGCCACCAGAAAATAAAAAACACTCTCCCCTCATTACTGAAAAATGGGGGATAACTCAGTTCTAAAGCTCCGATTATTTCGTACTGAAGATCCCCTGTGGTGAGGTCATCCAGAATACACAGCTGATGAGCAGAAGCACATCTGCAGTACTTCTAACTGCATCTCTGGGACTCTTTCATTTTTCAGGGATATTTTTAAAAAGAATTTTTATCTTTACAACTTCCCTTTTACCAGCATATATTGTTCTACGTATTGGACGTATTTTAAGGGATTGCAGCAATGTTCAAAATGTTTCCTTTCTGTGCTCATTATAATCCAACTTCAGATTCCCACCATCTGCCAACAAGCCACATGTCTTGCCTGTGAACCTGTCCTCAGCTGGTGCTGGCATCAGCCCTATCATGGCCTTGGCCAGGCCTCTCCAAGAAGAGAATTTCGCATCGTGAACCCACAGTTACTTCTCACAGTAGCTACATTGCTTGCAGTCTCTCCAAAACTGAAAGAACGTGGAAACTTCCATCCATGAGGCATTGGGATGGAGCAGGACAATTTGTAGGACAGTCTTATTACTGCTGCACTGAACTACAAGAAACTGCTAAATAACCTTGCAGCAGTGAAAAACTGGACAATGAAATGGCAGATTAAATTGAAGATTGGTGGCAAAAACCTGTTAAGTGAAAAATTTCATGTCTTAGATCACCATGCCAATTCCTCTCTTTGACTCAGCACAGTACTTTCTGGAAGAGTCAGATTCACTTAAGTAAGATGGCTTCAGTCCAAAAGCCCCATGAAAACACAGAAGGTATAACCTTCTTATCATCATTTCTAATGCCACCAAATCCACTGCTGTTCAGTAGGTGAGCAGAGTTGTTCATATCTGAGCCTGGATGAATGTCCCCATCAGCAGTCAGATATGAAGTGCAAAAAGAGGACTTAAATCCAATCTGAAGAGCCATATGCTTTAGTGAAGGCTTTTGGAAGTACACCTTGTGTGCCCTTTTTCACCCTGCATTGCTCAAGTAGTGCTGGCCTCAGCATAGGCACCGATATAAAGACCTCCAGCCCAAAGACCACTCTACACCAGGACAGCACCTTGTGACTGGCTAGTTTGGGCCCCAGAATCAGCACTTGGCAGGACTGAGGAACAATGTTTAGTTACTCTTACCATATTTCAGACAAAGTTGCTTTTGTATCAGAATAGTTCAGGATACTTTTCTTCGCTAGTGTAAGGATAAACACACTGCCTTTTTCACCTCCATATTCATGGCACTGCTCTAGACCCACTCCAAGTGGTCCATGTCCTTCTTCCTGTGCTGAGCACGCCAGGGCTGGACATAGCACTGCAGGTGGGGTCTCTTGAGAGCGGAGTGGAGGGGCAGAATCACCTCCCTTAACCTGCTGGCCACCCTTCTTTTGATGCAGCTCAGGACCCATTTGGCCTTCTGGGCTGCAAGTACACATTGCCACTCACGCCAAGATTTTCATCCACCAGTAGCTGTTGAGGGCCCCTTCATAGAATCATAGAATCATAGAATCATAAAGGTTGGAAAAGGACCTTAAGATCATCAGGTCCAACATACAGCCCTACACCACTCTAACACTAATACTTCCCAGCCTGTATTGATACTAGGGGTTGCCCCAACCCATGTGCAAGACTTTACACTTGGCTTTGTGGAACCGGATGAGGTTCACTTGGGCTCACTTCTCCACTCTGCCCAGGTCCCTCTGGATGGCATTCTTTCCCTTCAGCATGTTGACCACCACCACACAGATGGATGTCATGTCCAAACTTGCCAAGGGTGTATTCAGTCGTGCTGTCTATATCACTAAAGAAGATATTAAACAGCACTGGTCCCAGTATGGACCCCTGAGGAACACCACTTGTCACCCATCTCCGTCTGGACATGGAACCATCGACCACTACCCTCTGGATGTCACCATGTAGCCAACTCCTTATCCACCAAATAGCCCATCCATCAAATCCATATCTCTCCAATACAGAGAAATGGATGTTGTGGGGGACCACATCAAAGGCCTTACAGAAGTCCAGATAGATGACAGCCATTGTTTCTTCCCTTGTCCTCTGATGGGGTCACTCCATCACAAAAAGCCACTAGGTTGGTCAGGCAGGACTTGCCCTTGGTAAAGCCATGCCGGCTGTCTTGAATCACCTCCCTGTCCTCCATGTGCCTTAGCTGAGCCTCTAGAAGGATCTGTTCCATGATCTTCCCAGGTACAGAGCTGTGGCTGACAAGTTGGTAGCTCCCAGGATCCTCCTTTCCACCTTTTTTAAAAATGAGTGCCATATGTAAACAATAAAGAGTTTTAATCATTCTTCAGCTCTAAAATATCATTCAAGCACTAAACAATGCAGTCCTGGTGTAGCAGGGTTAAAAACGCAGGACTTCCACAATTTATGGGCAAGGAAACTGAATCACAGAAATTGTGCAATTTTTTCCTGAGAAACTTTAGTCTTGCCCTTAGATGTCTTGAATTTGAACACACTTTGCTCTAACAACAACATATAGTCCTATTAGAGGTCAGAAGTACTTAGACTCTCAAGGTCTCAGAATAGCCAAGTCATTGTGGTCATCATATACTTTAAAAGACCTGTATTTTCAGATTTAGAGACACCTGCTAGAGAAGGAATCCAGATGTGTCCAGCAGGCATCATTTTTGCCCACTCCTGCTTTCTTTATTAAAGGTCAGTGAGGGTAACAAGAAAGCATTTTCCTTGGAAAGTCAGAGGTATTGTTGCTTTCCTGTGCAAATGGATATTATTTGGGAGATGAAACTATAGCACATGCAGAAATTATGTGTTTGACCAGATCAGGCTGATTGGAAAGGTTCAGGTATCATTTGGTGCCCAGTCATTTCTGAACTGAACTAAAGACCAAGGTAGGTAGGTCCAAAGTTTGCTCAAAGCCCAGATCTGCAGGGTTTGGTATTCCAAAATAGGGGATCTCCTCCTGTCCTTGCCACTTCTACATATCCTTAGCCACATTAAGCCACAGCAAACCCTTTTGGTACCCTTCCTCTGTACAAGACACATAGTCCACCCATGTGCCCTTCTAGTGAATAATTTCTTACCTCCTCCTCCCACAACACAGAAAACCAGAAAGCACTGGAAAAGAAACCCCAAAGAAACTGCTTGCACTGATGCAAGTTAGCCCATGGCTGCTGGGATTGGAGTGAAACCTGCCAGGGATGGTTTCCTGTCTGATAAATATGACAGTCCTGCATTGCACAAACCACTGGAGCAGGACTGCAAGCACCTACCCGTACCATCAGCCCTGACAAGCAAAATCTGGCATGATTCACTGTGGCCGAGAGTAAAACGTTTTATCAATTTTATTAAAAAAAAATAGTTTTTATTAATTGTCCCCTTTGTCCCAGTACAGGGAACTTCCACTACAGGAGAGGGAGCTGAAGGAAACCTATGCTTCCCCAGGGATAGTTTAGAGCAAAGCCTGGCATCAGCTGCTGTCGAAATATTTTAGACTGAGAGATCGCGCTTTGGTTTGAGGTGCTGGAGCTCCAGCCAGACATGAGATTTCCTCTGTCAGTTCAGCTGACATGGTGGTAACCTCTGCCAGAGGGACAGTGAGCAGAGCAGCCTTCCCTGCTCACCCATCCCGAGCCCAAGAGGCCTCTAGCGGGAAGACACATAGACGTGCTAACCTCTCTCTCGTTTCTCACGAAGCTCACAGGTGGCGTGAAGCCCAGATGCAAAATTAAATCAGTACTAGCAGCGGCACTGCTGCAGCTGGCTGTGTAAATGCCAGGGGAGCTGCACCCATTTGCTTCACGTGGGCGGCTTGGGGCCAGAGCTGGGGGCTTGGATGTCATGCACACCCTGCCAGTGCACAGGTGCCCTGCATGTTCCTCCTCTTGGTCTCTTGCCTTTTTTCAACAGCACAGCTATGAAAACGTCACCCTTCTGCTATATATTCACAATGACCCCCCCAAAAGGCCATTTTGCATCCACTGTCCTTCCTACCCACTGATCTGGCGAAGTCAGAATATTCATCCCTAACCAAACAAGCTGCAAACTCCAACCACACACCTACAATTTCCATTGAGGCAGAACCTGCAGCAGCATTGCTTTCACACAAAACAGAAACAGCCCCCTCAGCTCTCTCCAGCTTCCCTACAAAGATATGGTATCAAAAGTGAAAATTTAATTTAATATTCCCAAATATCTGAAATTATTTTTGTTATTAAAGACTGTCTGACTAAAATGAACCCCTTCTTCCATGAACCCACATTAGCTATGAGCCATCAGTGCCATCAGTACAAAGCTCCAGAGAGCAACATGAAAACCACAAATGCTGCTCCCAGCCCTGCCTGACCGTGCCTGTGATAGCAGGATAGAGACTTGGGAGTGAGTGAGAAAACATCATTTTGATTGACTTAACAAGTTTCTCTGACCAAGAACTATCCTTGAACACATAATTCTAAAATCAGTTTTTCACCTCAAAATAATTAGAGGCTATCGTGTCTTCCTTCTCCCCTTGAAGAGATAACTTGCAGCTGTTTGCAAACAGCTGATGCAAATTTTTGGTGTCTAATAGCATGGTAATGTCTCTGCCTTCAAAGTGGAAGAATTCATGCTACAGTGTGAATTTCAAACACGTAACATCGAATTATCTATCAGGAAATCATTCTGTGCATGAGTGAGCTGTGTCTGAGGGCCTCACACAGTCACACTGGAACTCAGTTTTCCAGGGTGGGACCCAGCCCCTCAAAGCTGTGTTTCCCAGACTCCACAAAACGATCTAAGTTTCTGAAGGAACCTGCTACTTTCTTGTAACTAGTTCACAGGCCCTTTCTCCCAGAGCACCATTTCTCTCTGTAACTGTCATTAAGTGAAAGTGTGGACCCTAAGACAGGTAAACAAGATCTCACCTTCAGATGAAAGATGCTTCTTCAACCAGCCAGCAAGATAAGATAAAGCAAGATAAGAGGTGCTTAGAGAAATCCGGGTAAACGCAAGCACTCCTTTCCAGCAGCCCATTCAGTCAGATAAAATCTACCACAAAGATGAAGGTCTTCTTAATCAGCCAATATTGATCTTTGATAATACCACATAATAATGATGGCGAGGAACTGCTCAGCTCACTTTGCCCTGTAGCTGGTCAGAAAAAATAGCTTTATCACCACAATCAGCCAGGGCTGAACTACAAAGTGAAGAAAAACTCAGGCATCAACAACCTCATTTAAACGAAAAAGGTAACCTTCAATGAGGCGAGGTTTGAGGTTTTTCACAAAATTATAAATAGAAAAGATTAGTATATTGGGCTTTGTGAACCTTTCAATATGTGTAGTTACAGAAGCATGGCAAAAACAGGGTGACTGAGTTCAGGGCTTTGAAGTAAGGACTTTTTCAGGATTAAGCCTTTCAACCAGCAAGAATGCCTCAAAGTCTTGTCGCTGTGTTCCAGAAATTAGATATTTATTTTATCCTGGCCTTGAATGACCATGGGTTTTTTTTCTGTGGTTTTCCAATCGGTAACTTATGGTTTGATTTGTAAAATGAGGGTGACAGGATACACGACCTGAGCAAAGTTGAATAAGGGATGGGGATTTTACCGGGCTGAGGGCTGCTTTGGCAGAGAACTTGTAGTTCTGCTGGTGACTTCTGTGTGGCAGTGGCATGCCCACTCATGCAGAGCAACAAATTAACCCTCTGTTGGGTTAATTTCTAGAAAGTTTCACAGTCCCCCCTTGAATTATTTCCTGTAAAGCTTTTTCAAATAATTTTCTGAATGTCCTAGCTTTGGTTTCCATTAGTTTTCCCCTTTTCAGAACAGCTCTGTGTTTCTGCTCCATTGAATTAGCCTGAGAAAAGCTTCAATAACAGTATCCAGCAGTGAGCTCCAGGCATCACCCACAGGTTTTGCTTTATTAGCTATAAGAGGCCAGTCAGGTTTTGAGGTTCCTGTGGTCACATCCACGGCCACTTGCATACCTCCAGTACTTTTCTCTTCATCCCAAAGCAACTTCAAAGGCTCTGGAAACTTCAAAACTTCTTCTCCCCTCCCATTGCCACCTTCATCCATTGCATCATTTGCACCTAAGTTCCCAGCACATCTAGATGGGCAGCATAGCATGGGAGATGCACCATGGTAAAATCATGGGTTTCTTAGGGTTGAACCAAAGAATGTCCTCAGTGAGTACCTGTTCTCCATTTCTTTTGAGAGTTGGAAAGGTGTTTTGGAGGACTACACTCAAATAAGAGAGACCTTAGAATCACAGAATCGTAGAATATGTCAGCTTGAAGAGATCCTGAAGATCATCGAGTCCAGCCTTTGTCCCAGCCCTATCAACTGGCTAAACAATGCCCCCCAATGCAACATTCGCCTGTCTCTTTAACACCTCCAGGGACGATGACTCAAACTCCTCCCTGTCTTCCTTCTTCCATTTAGAGTCTATAAGAAGGTGTCTAAACAAAGGCTGTTTTGGAAACTGGTCTTAGCCATCACATCTGTCTGTGTAAAGTTTGGGCATCTTTCCATGAAAATCATGCTGTTTTCTGCCTCTTGTTCATTCCCCCTTTTTTAAATAAACCCTTTTATTTAAGCATGACTGATCATTATTCTGGCCTTGCTAATACACGGATGGAAAGTGGTAAAATGAGTTTTACCATGCAGAGGACAAAACAGAGTATTTTAGAGCAGTTTTCAAAGCGCTGTTTACTCTGGCAGCACCTTTGCACTGTCATGGATCAAATTGTTGAACAAGGTGTCCACAATCAGGAGGGCATCTTATTCAAACATGGGGTCAAACATGGACTGTGTGTCATTTCAGGTCCTCTTGGAACAAGCCTGAATATCAGGCTTTTCAGGTCACATCAGTAAGCAATTAAATGAAATTCTACCAGGGGCAGTCATCTGCAGGTTCCCTCATCCTGGGGCACAGTACAAATATTTTATATAGATACCTGAGCTGTCCTACAATGCAAAATGCTGAGGTTTAACAAGGTGATATAAAAATATGTCTTCTTCAAAAAAAATAAGGAAAAAAATAAAAGAAAAAGAGGAAGAGAAACAGAAAGAGAAAGAGAAAAGGAAGAAGGGGGGGAGGGTAAGGAAGAACAGAAGAAATCAAACAAGTCTTCTAGTGAAGTCTATCGATTGGGAGCTCATGAAACTGCAACACAATGAGTCAGGCACCAGTGAGAGGTTTTTGTGATTATTTCACTTTCCT
>NW_009710171.1:0-12618 GCF_000703405.1 Apaloderma vittatum | reverse complement strand
CCGGGGGCAGGGGGGGGGAAAAAAGCCACTGCAGAGGGGGGATCCGACCTCCTGAACAAGTGGCAGTGGTTAACAACCCAGTCCTCCGGGCGCACACCCGCACAAACGTGGAGCAGGGGCAGTACATTTTAGCGCATCTTCAATCCATCTTAGAAATCAGGATGGGGATCTGAGGGCTCTGCAAGCCAAGCTGACATCAGAGGAGAAGGAGATGTTGCAAGAGGAGCACATCTCTGACCGTGCTGCTGTGGTCATGTAGGTGACCCACTGGGGCAGCTCTTCGAGGATACGCAGCAAGATTTTAAGTCAAGGGGCCTATGTTAAGGTAAGGAATAGCATGCAATTCATACAAATGTTAAAATGGGTAGTTGGGTTTGTTAAAACAAGAAGCTGGTGTATCCCATCCCCTCTCACGCATGCTTGTGCCATGTGGCTGGCTCACTCCTCAGCTCTGAGGTCAAAAGAAACGAACTTAAGGAAGGGGTACAATTATTTATCTGATTATTAGGTCCTTCCCTGTGCGGCCTCTCTGCACCAATGGCTTGAAATCCAGCTTGAAAAAATTTAAGATAGCTCTTGTACAATAAATATCATGGAAATAAAGGAAAGAGAAAATATTAAATATTGGGGATTTCCACTGAGAGTCTGTGGTTAGGCTAAAACTCCGTGGCACAGTGGAGAGTAGAAAGGATCATCATTAAATAAAGAGTCACCTTCCAGCATACCATATAGCAATTTAATCCTGAGCAGAGCATCTGACCCTACGCAAGAAGGCACTACCTCTTTGGTCTCTATAGGAAAGAGAGAGGCAAATATGTTGATTCTGATGAAGGGTCCTTGGATTTTTTTGGTGTGTTTTCCCAGGTTTTGCATTTTTAGTCTTTTGGAGAACACAGTTTAATAGTCTTAGCCCAACACACCTTTCCTCACAACTCTGTTCATCTCTGTGCTTCATTTGGAAATTGGTAAAAACTGTCTCTGGTCTAAAACTTCTAAACTTTATCCTTTTAAAAAGACCCTTTGTCCCCATACCTAACAATATCCTGCAATCCCTGCAATATCCTAGGCTAGTCTACACCCAGAAGTAAGAATTCCTGATAGTTCTCCGTAGCACTATAAAAATGGTTTGTAGAGAGGCGTCTTTTATCCTCTTCTCTCTACTGCAGATTACTGAACTGTGGAAACATCAACTAAGGCCAAAGCAAAGAGGCGCGAGCATAGATTTAATCATGCTAGCTATTGGCTGAAGCACAATCTAAACACGAAGTTTAAGGTTGTTCCATTTCCTCTATTTCAGTAAATATAAGACATGTATAGCCCATAATTACATAGACTACTTTTGATGACTTCTTCCTCTTTTGTGTAAAGGTTTTTCTCAGTTTTGTTCTTAAACAGACTCTCCTCCCATCAGCTGATTTTCTGTGCCGATAGGCATAAACTAAAAAGATTGCCCAGACATCCTTAGAGACACAATAGAGTTGCCCTAGGTTTATTTCTGTGAATGTGTCTCATCTTTCCTGCATTTCTGATGATTACTTCAGTTATCTAGCTTGTATGTCTTCAAACAATGAATGAGTCATAGTAGCAGAGGGAGCAAAAAAAAGATTAGATGATCGTTCAGAGCTGCGAGACCCAGCCTGTAGGTCACTAACTCCTGTGCAGGATTTAGCCACACTGCCAAAGAACGGTGTCCAAGTCAAAAGTGCAACAGGATCAGAAGAAAATTTATTCTTGTATGATTAAATATAGGTAACAGGTAGTCTTCAAATGTGTTTTCTGAATCAGTGAGTCCTTACTCTTCTAGATTGCCAATGAGAATTTCTGTGCATCACATTTGCCACTGGTCGTGACCATAGACTGATTATTGGTGGGGATGGAAGAGCAACCAGATGCATCCAGCTGGAATGACTTTAGCAATTAAGAGAACAAGCTCGAGAAAATGTCTCTTCATGGTTGGGCACACAGGGTTGCTTTAACAGCAGGCTGCCTCCAGTACTCCTTCCAAAAAGGTCTGTTCTGTACCCTGCCACAGCAACAAACTCCTGGATTTGTCCCAGCCCTATCAATAGAGGAAAAGGAGAAGCAAATAGAGGAAAAGGAATAGCAGGTAGAAAATATACGTATGTACTGCCACTACAACTCCTGCAAGTTCTGTTCCCTTTTGAAACCTGCCCTTACAAGCAGCACACCATGTTCTGCTCCTGGACAAAGTCTGTAACCACCAAAGCCAAAGGTCACAGAACAAGCTCCACTTCCTGGCTGCCAACTGCTTGATTTCTAAATTTGCTTTTTTTTTTTTTTTTTTTTACCGTGCACATAGAAGCTGGGTTTACAGCTTGCTGGGTTTGTAAGGTCCTGTTTTGTTGGGAGGATATTAAGAGTAACTGAAAAAGTGCAATATTCACATTAGAATTAATACAGGAAATCGTAGTTAAAGACATTTACAATTTTGCCCTAGTGATCAACCCCCCAAATATACTAACGAAAGAGAACTAATACTGTTGCTTCACAGTCAGAAGGGAGGCTGCAAGGTATAGGTTTTTAGCCTACATGTCACTTTGCCTATATATTTGTGAAAGAATGTGATCTTCCTTTAACTTCTCATAAGTATCAAGTGAATATTATTTTGGCAGTTGCTCCAATTACACGTATAGCTCACATTTCTGACTATTTTAGTGTAAATTATCTATGTAAATTAATAGTGTAATTTGATCACACATTAATAAAGTTAATAATAATGCCAATCCAGTATTATGAACCAATAATCCTGATCTCAAAAATCTTACAACGTAGGATAAAATGACAACAACAAAATCAAAAGGAAGAGTAGTATGGTTCCTTTTCACCAAGCCTACTTAAATTTGAGAGTTTTTTTCTTTAATTTAAGGAGGTGTTTGGTTATTACGATGTAATTTAGAAGACAGTGACAAACAGTTGTTCCATCTCAAGAAGCATCACAATTAAAAAAAAAAAAAAGAAGTGGAACAAGGGAAAGATGGGGACAAGGAGACAAAAAAAAAATCAGAAATAGGCATTGCAAAGAATATCATGGATCAATCCGATGATTACCAGAGCTGCTAATACTAGATTAAGTGCATTTTTTATTGTGCATGCTTTGTTGTTTGGGAGATAAATTCATAAATAGGGATTACGGAAGTTCTCCCTTGTCTGTTGGACATTTCCCAGAATCACAGGTCCAGCAGGTCACTGGCGGATTGCCCTCATGACTCTGTTTTCCCATTTATGGTACCGAGATTTTTTTTTTTAACTGAGGTTTTTAAAAGCCTGGCAAGATACTCTATTTGTTGCTTCTGTGGGTGCTGTCATTTTCTGCTTTTTGGCTATTGCTGAGATACCACAGAAAAGGTGGTTTTCATAGTGATTCAGCCCTGAGGCAAAGCTGAAGGTTCACACTATTTGCTTTGACTAAGCATCCAAACTTCTGTGGCCTTCCCTGGTCCAAGCCTTCTTGGGTTTTTAGACTTGATACCATCACTGCCAGATTTATTGCCCAAACACACAATTCTGTGAGTCTCTGATCTCCTGGGCTGGAGACCCAAATGCCACCATTGCTAGATATGTGGTGACTTTTGCTTGATGTGGCCTCTCCTGGGCAGTGGTAACTTGAAGCTCAGGGTTTTGATGCTTGCACCAACAGCCCTGAGGCCATGAGGTCACACAGTCTGAGCCCCTGAATCACTCCTCAGCCTGAGTGATGGGAGATCGGACCTTGACCACCAGCTCAGAGAAGGAGGTGGAGGTGATGATGCAAGGTCTACAGAGAAACTGGAGAATGAATGCTATGAGAGATCAGCAAGGGAAGGCCTGGGGCTGCAAGGGAAGCAGCCCTGTGCTGCTCACCCCTTCCCAGCCCAGAGATGTCCCAGCATTCCTAGGCACCAGGGACACCCCAAGGGGGTCACTTTTCACAAGGTCACCAAGATTGCCTCAGTGTGTCATACCCCATTGAGTTACTACTATCACCCTGAGAGCTCACATGGCACAGGATCGTAAGGGACAACCCAAGGTGTGTGGGAGGGCCATCCCAGGGAGTCACATGCCATTGAGATCACATGGTCACCCCAAGAGGGTCACATCCCATGGAGTCACCAGGGACACTCCAGGAACCGTACGGTCAGCAGGCATACCTGAGGCAGGGGAGCCAGCCAGCCAGTCTCCTCCCAGCAGGAGATGAACTCCACCAGCGGGGTGCAGACCACAGACTCCTGAGGCATCCCTGCGGGCTCATGGGGCAGCTTGCTCCAAGTTCCCCACAAAGGGGGCTGATACCTTTCTCCTCTTCCCATCCATGCTCAGTGGGACCCCTATAGTCCTCCTGGCATGGGACATTCCACTTCGCACTGCTCACTGGTGCATCTCCTGGGGCACCTAGTCCTCAGGGCACCCTGCCAGTTACTCTGAGTTCTCAGGAGGCACCTTCGGAGCATCTCTGACACCCCTGCCCTCAGCAGTGGGGTCCAGACAGGGAAAGTACCCATAACACCTTATCAGCGGACCACCACACATGCTCTTGACTAGTTTCTCAGGGTTGTGTTGAATCTGCATTGCAAATCTCTCCCTGGCATCCCGCAGAGCTGCAGGGCAGTGGGCAGCAGCTGGCACATGCCCAGGGAAGATCCTCCACTGTGCACCCCTTCCCCAGCCATTTATGAGATCCTCTGTCACCTCCTCAGCACAGCATTCCTCTCCCTTCTCCCTGTCTTCCACAATGTTCTGTCCTAACTGCAGACACAGCTTGGCCACACCAGCCATGCCCTCTGTCAGACACCTGCCACCACGTGACAGTTACATTGCCTTGTGTTAAAAACAACAAAAATAACACCTCCACCCCCAAAAAAAAACCCAAACCAACCAAACAAACAAAAAACAAACCCAGATTTCTTGTGTCTTTGCAGATTGAGAGCTCCGTGCAGATTCAGAGCCTGTGAGGCCCAGCCCCCTCCCCCACCTGCACCTCACTGCCCACCGCAGGATGATGCAATAGGGAGGGAGGGTGGCATCACGGCCATGAAGCATGATGCAACCCGAGATGCTCTCACACGGAGCTGAGCCTTATCACTGCTTGTAGGATGCAGCCCATCCACTTCATCACCTCCCCCCACCTGCTTCCTCCCCGTGGACATCTGTTCTCCTCTGCTCCTCTTCTGCACAGGTGGGGCAGGTGGGGATGGTGACAGCCCTGCCATGGGGCACAGGGCACACACACAGCACCCAGACTTGTGAGGCAGGCAGGGAGCAGCTGACACCAGCACGTGCCAAAGGCACGGAAGGTCTAGAGAATTAGAAACGGGTTGTGAAGTGCAAAAATACTCTGTTGTTGTCAAAAGAAAAACCCTTTTTCCTGTTTCCTCTATTTACTTCTCCTTTATACTCCTTGGAGTTAGCTGGTGCATCTGCAGAGAGATCTCTGGTGAGGAAGAACTTGCTGTCCTAACCCTCGAAGGGAGACTTCTTATTTCTGACTTGTTTGTTTGCACTCTTAATGCCAAAGGTCACCTCAGCAGCTCTCTCCCACCAGTAACCAACACCCCTCAGCTGCACACCCTCTGCCAAAAATGTGCATGCTGGGGGGGTGTGTCTGACACCCAGCACATGACTGTGGGTGTGTGGGAGAAGCTTGCCCCCATGTTCAGGGCCAGCATGGACATCAAACATGTCCTGCTCTGTGCTGGTTATATTTTCCCTGATGTCACCTGGAAATGAAGCAGGTTTTCAAATCTGATGGTGATTTAGCAAAGGGGGGGATTATGAGCTGCATTTAGTGGGCCTATGGAGAGCTGATCCCCATAGGAGGGCTCCCCTGAAGTCAAGAAGTGGATGGATCTAGCCATTAGGGCAGCACAGTAGTAGATGGCTGGTCAGGAAAGACAGCACTTCTGTCTGCACCCAGCTGCCCTGTCTCAGCACTTCCAGCATGTCCTCCTCTATGAGCTGCTCACACCTACCGAGAAAGCACTGACAGCCCAAAGAGGACATGTTTCGGCAGGAGAGGACAAGCCTCCTTCCATTTCTGTGCAAGGTTGTTGCCACCAACGCATTTCTCCTTGCAGCCCTTTGTGCTTCCTGTGGCATATCTGCAGAGCAGCTGTAGGGGAATTTCCATCTGCAGGGAAGCGTCTTGTTTTCTATTCCGTTTAGAACGAGCAGCAAAAGTCACACTCGCCTCCATCCCGGTATGTTTCTGAGTATGAAGAATAAAGCCGAAAAGGAAATCAACTCCTTTCAGTCCCTGTATGCTTCTGCATATGAAAAATAAAGCCAAAAAGGAAATGAACTCATTTCAGCGTAATCAAACCGAAAGCTTTAAAGCGAAACTACTTCAGAGCGTGCGATGCTGTCAGCCCTCCCTTACCAACTCTGTTGTCAGTCTAGTGATGAGTCAAGTGGTCCCTCTGCCTTCAGTCTGTGGCCACCCTGCCAGCTTTCACCAAGACAAAATATCAGTCTACCCCACTTCCTAGACAGCACAGCCTGGTTAGGGACCCTTTGTATAGGGGCATATAGAATGTTTCACACTGCTACAATGCAGCACGCAGATCCTGAACTGGAAATGATCCAACCTTACCCAGTGATGATCTGATGGTTGGAGACCGCTGGTCCTTACCAGAAGTCTCCTTAGAAAATGAGTTTATCTTAGCAGCACGCAGATCCTGAACTGGAAATGGTCCAGCCTTACCCAGTGATGCTCTGATGATTGGAGACTGCTGGTCCTCATCAGAGGTCTCCTCAGAAAATGAGTTTATCTTGGCAGTATGTGTGTACATGTGTGGGGTAAGCCTGCTCTCATACTCCTGCCAGCTCCTGAGGTCCAGGCTGTGATGATCTGTCCACGATAGAGTTTCATATTTTTGTGCTTTTTTTTTTTTTCCCTAAACAGACATTCTGAACTGAAAGTCAAATCATATTGTCATTATTTCCTTGTTCTAGTGAAGATATAGCCCCAGCCGAGCACACTTAATTTCTTACTCCTAAAAATCACTGACAATTCAAACTGTAGAGGAGATCTTATAGTTTCTTAAAGCATTGAACGTACCATCTGGCTTTTCCAAACGTAGAGGCCTAATCTTTACAGTGAATAAAGCAGTTAAATGCTAAAAATTTCAAAGAAAAAGGCTTCACAAAGGATACTGTGTCCCACCTTGGTTTAGTCCCACTTTCTGTTATTAATTCTCTTTGCCTTTTGTCCTATGTTCTATCTGCTCACAAAATTCTATCTTGCCCTAAGTTAAATCTGCTTTGTGGGATTTAGGGTGACTAAGTGATTCTTTATCCAGCTGGAGATTATTCAAATGAGGCACTTCCAAAACCCAGCACAGGGAAAATATTATTCCAAATGGTCTGAAAATCTTCTAACCATGCAAAATAGCTCTGTTCCCAACTGAGGGGCATTGGAAGGGTACAGGGGAGACACTGCAGCACTGAGGACTGTCTCGGCATCAGACTAGGGATCCCAGGTCGCTGTGCCGGTGTCCAGCAAAGCTACTCTGGATTCCTTAATTCTCCCATTAGACTTCAGTGATTTGTGGCAAGTCACTGCTAATGAGTCCCTCATGGGTTGTGAGATTGCTGGCTCAAGCGAAGGGGCACTGGCATGCCAGGACAGCCACGAGTGTCTCGCATACGGGATTTCCCTTTGTTTTTAATCCCACACCTGCTGCACTGACTATACGCAAAAACTATGGCAAAGTGCAGAGAAGGCGTAGGGAACAGGGGAAATACGAGGTAACCAGATCCCGAAAAAGGATCTGGCAGACCAGCAAGTGATAAAGAATTCCAGAAATGGAGCACATTCAAATTCTCAATAAAGATAGCAAGAGAGAAAATAACCATAGCCACCATCCAAGGAAGGGCTTCTGCAAAACCCCAGCATTGATAGTGCAGCTGTGCTAACAGTATGCTTGGTGTTTGCAAAGACACCTCCGCACACGGGGGAGAGCTCTTCAGCAAACACTCTACCAGCCTGATAAACAGTGATCAATGCCAATATTTACTTTACTAATACCTACTTCTTCTGGATAGCAGTTGCAAAGACTGGCCCGAGTTCTTCACGAGTGCTAAAACCCACTCAGCAACCTACCTAGTGAATCCTGCCCTCTCCTACACCCTTTTTAGCTCTCTAGAAAGCTTTTTGGTGACTAACGGGCTGAATCAGTAAGGGCCTTACAAGGAGACACCTACAGTGTCCTTGCTTTCTGCTTTCACAGAAAATTCAGCTCACCAGATAATCTGCCCTGAGTAATTTAGAATTTACTGCATAACAACCTATGACCAGGAAAATTCAGTCAGCTAGGTTCCCTCACAGTTACTCCTTGACTAAAGAGCAGCTGATACAAACTTGCTTCCACTCCAGCTGTATCAAGAAGGGGCTTTGCTGTTCCAACCCCATCCTCAATCAAATGTTACTGGCTCTCTCTAAGAAAACTGCTTTGCCCACCCTGGCTTTGGACGGCACTGGATCAGACTGTGTGAGTCATCTCTCAGAAATCTTTTGGAAGTATTGATGCTACCTGCTTGGCACACAGGTGGTCGCAGAGGAAAAGATGGGTGTTCACCCCCTCCGCCAGTGACAGAGCACTGCGATCTATGAACAAGCGAAGAAACTTCACCTTTTGCTAATAAAATTTTATATTGAAGTTTTCAAGGGAAGCAAGAGAGAGAGAGAACAGCATTAGGTAGAGTCTAAGAATTAGTGGTAGGGCTGTTAGGTAATATTTAAACAGCAGATAAGACCTGTGCAAGTCTGGCTTACATCTGAACAGCAGGCAGGCATGTCTCCTTAGCTTCTTTTTCTGTCTGGTGCTGCATCACACCACCAGCTCCAAGTCAAATTAGTTTTCACTTAACTATTTAAATCTGCACTAGTCTCTTCCCTCACAGTAGGGGAGGTTTCAGCAGTGCAACAGCAGTGGCTGGAGGCTGACGCTTTTGCCACCAGAAAATTGCTAACACAGAACTAAGATATTTCCTTGAAAAGCAAGGTTTAGATTAATGGTTAAGGCTTGAGGATTTATGAAGCTTTATTTGTAACAGTGAGAAACATTCCTGGAGAAAAAGGTGCCAGAGAAGAGCAAGCAAGCAAGTTGGAGTGATTTAAGGAATGAAAAAAGTGAAAAAGCATGCTGAGACCATCATCACCCTGGCTTGGGGCAGCCACACCCTGCTGCTCTTTCCTGAAATGACCTTTGGTTTGTGTTCCTCACATTAGAGCAAAGTTTCCTGCTTGAGTGCTGGGACCCGTGAGGATCAACAGGAACCGTCAGCTCTGCAGTCTGCAGGAATGGGAAAAGGGAGAGAGAAAAACAAACAGCTCCTCACTTAACACAAGAGCTGTCGACATCAGACAGCCTGGGCAAGATGAGAAGGTGAACTCCAATAACCAAGGGATTTATTTAAGATCTTATATGAAGACACATAAACAGCTTGAAGCTGATTCAGCAGAAATAACTTGAGATCAAATGCAAAGCAGATAGTTTCCTTTCTCTCCTACTCTTGATTTCATTTCTATACCATTCGATTTCCTTTCAGCAAGTCTGCCGCTGGTATTATTCATACTGAGAGTCCTTCACAAGTTGTCTTTCAATAACACGTTCTTGGTTAGGCCACATCACTCAGACACCGGCAAAGCTTGGGGCGTGTTATCTCAACATGACTCTCTCTTCCCAGATGTAATTGCTTTAACTTTATTTAGTATAAACCAGAAATAAAGTGGAAGGCTGTTCCAAGGGTTTTGTGCTCTGCTTCCCACTACGTCTTTGCCCACCTGGGGACCCATGGTGTTCCTCGGTGGAGGCACGACAAGAAAAAAGCTTTTGTGGCTGCTCTGGTAGAGCAACTTCCCAGAGGCCTGTGCTTCCCACAGCTACATCGCTTTACTTAAGGGAACTGAAACAAAAAACGTCAGACCTCGCTGATGGCCTGAAACCACAATGGACTTTTTTCTTGCTCTGCCCCTGTTGTGCAATCCTATAATTGGCAGTGGCTCCACCGCGTGCTGGTCCCGCCGTAACGGACTGTGATTTGTCACGCACCAGTAAAACTTTGCAGGGAGGTGGGCCAGATCCCGAACTGGTGAAGGTCAGCTCCCCTCTGAACAGTGGGGCTTCTTGCCTTACACCACTGCCACCAGGCACGCTGCTCTGACCACAGTGTTGGGGGAGATAAATGAACTTCTATGAACTTCTATGAAGTGCTTCAGATACTCAGGCTCACAGGCAGGTCAGTTAATTCATTTTGTATACTCAGGACCCCCATTGTTCTTATTACACTACCACTATTATAAAATAATTTTTTTTTAAAAAAACAAAATAAATGGATGTCTGCTGCGCTAGTTTTTGCCCAGCTGCCCTGATAAGAAAGCATCTTCTCTCCTACCTATGCCCAAAAGAAGGGCTCATCTCTTTGTGTTGCTGCAGAGATATAGGGAGAAGTGGTCTTTAAAGATCATCCCCTTTTTCGATGAGGAAGTGTTAATAAGCAGGACTGGATCGAGGTTCATTTGGTTTTGGCCTCCCTGGAGGTACAGTCATTTAAATAATTTGCCCAAGTATTAGATCTCTCTTGGAATTCACAAAGAAATACAAGACTCGGGTCGTCTCTCTTCCCAGCAGCCTGAGTTAGTGAGCACTTTCCCTGCATTTGTGCCTGCTGAGCACTGCAGAGCCCTGGGGACACACGGGGGTCTCATCAAGCACCCTGGCCCCCCATGCTGGCGCCCTGGAGGGGCTGCCATGATTCACAGAGCAGCAGTTTGGGCTACAGCCAAGAGATGCAGCCCTGAGCATCACGCTGCAGCGGCACCTCCACCACGAGGGGTGGACACGTCATGCAGCCTGACGCGTTCCTGAGAGATTTACCTGCCTTCCTACCATCTAAAACCTGACAAACTTGTTTTGAAGAAACAGTTTCTTAGGTAACAGGAGTGATACGGCCAAAGGGCAGCTTTCCCTGATCAGGGTTACAAACAGCGGTGTTCAAAGCTGAAAAACCCTGAACCCATCAAGTCAAGTAGATAAGGCTTGTACACCATGTAGGTTTTATACCAAAGGCACTATTTGCTCAAACACAGCAAAAACTTCTCTGTGGCCAACCTAAGCTGCTCTGACAGCAGATCACAACCCGATAGAGCACACTGCAGGATGTCACCAGAGTCAGAGTACGCTGCAGCCCAGCCACTGTCTTGGGAACATCCACACAAAAGCCTCTTCCAGCCATAGACTTCATTTGGACATCTCATCCTGAGATGCCCCCCTGCCTGAGAGCCAGCACTGCTGTCTCTCCCACATGCCAGCCCGTGGCTCCACTGTGCCCGCTGCCTTCTGCCAGGAACCAGCGGGGCTCAGGTTTCCTATGCAGGGAGAGAAATCAGTTCTGCCATTGCTCCCAGAAGATGTACAAGGGAAAGGGCTTCTGAGCCAAGCTGCTGAATGTTTCGTCTTCCAATAGACTTCAAAGTCATCAGCGTTTCCAGATGCTTGACTTCTGAGTCATCCCACAGAAAAGAGCTTCTCAACAGCTCCTTGTAGGTCTGTATTAAACATCTGAATTACACCTTATTGCACAGCAGTGTCCTTTCCTGCTTGACACTGTGTTTTGATAGGAGACGTGGGCATTTACTGACTTCCAGCCACAGAAGCATTCTTTGTTATGTCTGGCCCATCTGTGCTTCCTTTACATCAAGCTGCTTTCATTTCCCCCTAAAAATAGAGTCCATCCTATGTGCCACTGCACTAAATATCAACTCTCCAAGATACGGAGGCAGATGAGTCAGTCACGTATCACTGGCAGCTCTCCCAACACTGTGCAACAATCACAAAGTCACGAGGCTGACAAAATGCCAGCTCTTGATTCTTGCAAAAAGCACCAGCTAAAATTACAGCAAGCGCAGGTAAGTGTGCCCTAGTGTATGCCAGCCAGTGACACGGGGAGGATCCAGCAATGGGACAGAAGCCCTGGGCCATGTCCTGGGCCAGCTCATTTCCCTGTGGCACATTCGATTCTAAGGTCACTATTGCCTTGAATACAGCACTGTCAGGAGCATCTTCTAATTAAGAACAAGCAGACTGATCCGTCCATATCTTCTTGCCCACCAAAAGCACACCCCATAGAATCATGGAATCATAAAATCTTAGAATGTGTTGGGCCTGAAGGAACCTTTAAAGGTCAGGCAGTCCAACCCCCCTGCAGTGAGCAGGGACATCTTTAACTAGATCAGGTTGCTCAGAGCCCCTTTGAGCCTGACCTTGAATGCCTCCAGGGATGGAGCCTCCACCACCTGGGCAACCTGTGCCAGTGTTTCACCACCTTCATAGTAAAGAACTTCTCCTTAACGTCCAATTGAAATCTGCTCTTGTTTAGAACCATTCTCCCTTGTCCTCTCACTACACACACTTGTAAGCACCCTCATCCCTTGCTTCTGCTCTTCTGAACACACCCCATCCCTTTGCCTCTCCACAGGGCAGGCACAACCCCAATCACCTCTCCTGGACCACCACCACAAACACAGCCCACTCCCCCATCACTCCTCACCTCGCACAAACCCACCCCACCTCTCCCTCTCGTCTTGCCCAGAACATGCAAACCCCATCCCTCCACCCCCTA
>NW_009710170.1:0-5406 GCF_000703405.1 Apaloderma vittatum | reverse complement strand
ACCTGAATTGTTCTATGATTCTATGATTGAACTAAAAGAAAACAGAGACACCCACCATATGAACCTCAAGAACAGCTTCTGAAATGCACAGTAACCAATGTGCAATCAGGGTATTAGATTCAGGAACTGCCATCATTGTAGGAATATTAAGCAAAAAGCATGGCTATTATTCTGTTTACATCTTTCCATGTAAAACAAGCAGAAGTGAGCTTAACATTTGTTTCAAGTTGCTATTTCTCTTTATAAATGTTCTCACACTGCAACATGAAATTTGTCTGTGAAAAACTGTTAACAGGGTATACGTTGAATCTTCGGGTTCATATATGGAATGTAAAATCTTGCTTTGACCTAATGCAGAGCTAAGGATACATTTGAACTAATACAGCTCACCAAGTTGTGAACTACCAAGCTCTTCTAATTTAATTTTCCACCTTAACATTTCATTAATGTTAGTTCTGGTTTTTAATATAAATAGTAAACATAAAAGAAACTGTTTTTCCTAAAAAAAGCACAGCCTTGTTACACAGAAGCTTATCTTTCACAACTTTACAATACAATGAACTACTGCCAGTGGTGTCAACAGATCTTTACCATCTTTCCTCCAGAGATTTTCTTCCTCTTTTCTTTTTCAAATAACAACTGCCTGCAAAGTCTCTTTATCTGTAAACACCAAGAGCTAAATATCAGAAAAGATCAAGGACTCTGTAGGCTCAAATCTCCACTCAGATGTGCATGAATTCTTGTTCTAATCAGCTGCACACGCCTTTCTTGAGACTGAAGGTGACCTTTAATTTTAGAAGAAACCATGCTGCTGCTTTAAATTTTGGAAGCTTCTTGTGATATGCAAAATTTACCAAAACTCAGTATTTGCCAGCCTCTTAGTATATCTGGAAAAGTCTTTTCAGTAGAAGAGTTACAATATTTTCAGATTCCTTTTAAGGATTAATGTCACAACGTCAACCAACTCAAGATTTGAAGAAATAGTCTTCTATAGCCAGTCTTCAAAAGCACATAGTACTTAGAAAAGATAACCCTCTGAAAAGCAGAAAAGAAAATGAAATTTCAAAAGGCTAAAGTTGCATTTTTATACCAAAACACCCAAACTGCCTTACCACTGTTCTTGCTGAAATACTCTAAAAGAAAATCTCTTGCTACCATTGCTACTCCCAAGAATCTCATTGTCTGTGACCACAAAGCACGGAATAATCTTAAACCATATATCCCCTGTTTAGAAAAGCACAAACAGAGAAATAAACCTCTTCAATATGGAACTGATTCCAAACACCCACCAGGCAATCGCATCTTCAGAAGACTCATTTGGAGAGCAAACAGCGTGCCTGTTGTATGACCACCAAGCATGACCAGCCAGGCCAAGAGAGACAAACTCCCTGATGCCTACATCATTAATTACATCACAGCAATAACTGAGTTACTCCCTGCTGCTTCGATGTAAGACAATAGGAGAACAATGACAGAATCTGATCAGAAATGGGAAATGCATTGACCAGACTGCTATGACCAGCTCTCCTTGCTGGCATCAATGACACCTATACACCAAGGCAGTGCCAGCCCAAGGGGACAGGTGGAAATTTTCACCGTGTTCCCAACTCAAGCCTAACATCCTCATGTGACTCAGTTTATTTCCATCATTCTCAGGTTTTCAGGAAGACAGGAAACCATTGGCCTTTGAAACTGGATTTCCCTAACACAACTCGCAGATGAAAAATATTGATGCTGTTTGCAGTTACTTGCAGATGGTGGCCCTGAACGAAATGAAAGAATATAGGGACCCTACAGCATGGTCTACAGGGAATCTGGTGAGATGTCTTTCACTGGCCAACCACAAAGCCAGATTCCACAAGAAAAAGGAACTACCCCACATCTCCCTAAAGGACCTGGCAATGGGCTCTGGCTCACCACCAACCTAGAGTCATCTCCACTGCAATGGTCACTTTGCAATCTGGATATAAACAGGCTGCAATCAAAAGGTATAAATGAATGTCCACTGGATAAAACTGATATTTGAATTTATGAATAAAACTGTTCAGCTTTCAAGATGTGTCTGTATTTTTGCTTGTTGTTGATACTAGAAAAAAGGAAGCACTGTAAAACCTTTTTTCTTCTGAAGTACAATGAAATCACTGTATGACTGTGGAGCTGTAAGTCTACTTACCTCTCAGTACAAAACGGCGAAAAAAGACACTGAAAGGTACAGAATACACAGACTGGAAGGTGCCCAAACAAAGCTGAAAACAGAGCAGATTCCAAACAATCTCTTCCTAAGTAACTAAAAGGAAAGGGATGTCAAAATCTGAGGAGGGAAGAATGGGATGTGCTGACACCCCACAGGCTCACCTTCAAAGGTGTTGTTCAAGACCAGGGGTGTAAAGAGGAGAATGATTACAGCTCCCTGCTACGCTAGTGCTGTGCATGGCAGCTCTGAAACTACACTGCCCCAACGCCACCTGAAGTCCAGAATTTGAGGGAGAACTTTGGAAAGAAGGCCTCTTTTTGGATGCTGGAAGGAACATGCAGAATTGGTTAAATGCCACTTCTGAGTCTTTGAATGAATTTTGGGTCCTGCCCATTTTGTGCCAAAAAGCTTCTAGCCTTTGTAGGCCACGCAATCAACTGCTTCTTGTCAAACTGCAAGATAGGAGTTGGCACAAGAAAGTACAAGATTGTACACGAGGTTTGGAGTTGTTGGGAGAGAGGTGTAAGACACAAGAGGATGCTGAAGTTCAAATTTCTCTGAATAAAGTCACATGGAGAGTGAATCTGTCAAAAACCTGATGATGGGAGAGACCAAATGGCACCTCCTAATGCACCAGGAACTGGAAGCTGCACCATGGAGGGGATACTCTCCTGGACTGCTCGGTTCAACCATCACATGATAGGTGTGTTTGAGACACTCCACATGTCTCAAGGCTATAACAAACCAGTCAAAGCCTTCAGTTTATCTGAACAAGCCAGGCTTAAATCAGGACAGTCTGGGTGCCAACTCGTAAGCGGATCAGCCAGGCTGGCCTCAGGGATGGGATGAGCATTTGGCAGCAATAACAGCTTCAGCCATATTATTTTTACCCATCACCACCAGTCTAGCAGAGCTCCAGGCCATCAGCTCCTTCTAAGATGAATTCCATACGGTTTTAGGCTGGATAGAGGCAGATAGGCATGAATATAGAGACGCAACCACGCTTTCAGGTTTAAAATGGGGGAACCTACCAATGGATACACTATCGTGGTTGAGCAGTTGGTAACTGGATGCTTAGCCAGTTAGTAACTGGCTCCTTTACCACCATTTTGGATCTAGGCACTGTTAAGTCCACACAAGTCCTGCTATAGGCATGAAAGTTCTGGGCCAGGAGACAAAATAACCTTTCTACTCGGCTGAATATATGTGCCCGTCATCTGATAATATTCAAATCTCTTTCACTACATTATAATGAGGTTAAAGCAAGAAAAGATTTCCCCACCCCAAATACTAAAAATGTCAGTAATGAGAACAGTAAAAATGTCACCACACGGAGAAAAGAGTGAAATTAGCATATTCAGAGAAGTATTATACCCATGAGTGAAATAATGCAATCAGCTAGCTGCAAGATAAAGCTAATTTGGTTTCCAACAGTTTATCAACAATGCACTGCTCCTTACATTAACAAATTTAAATGGTACCATATCCTGCAAACAAGAATAATTCACACAGAATATTACACTGTGTTAATTAAATAGCTAGAATGGAAAAGGTCAGGCCATGACTGAAAGATGTGCATATGGGTTGTGAAGCTACGAAAAGATGGCAGCGATTTCAAATCAAGCAATTAAAATAAATTATTTAAATCATGATTAAGTCAAAAGTAAATACATCTAGATTTTCTGAGTCTCTTTTGACAGCTCCTTTCTTTTGTTGTCTTTTCTCAGAAATTCCTCTTTCTTGCTGACCCATGCAAGAGTCGAAATATCTTTAAACCCATCATATGATGAGATGGCTTGGGTAAGTTATCAAGGAGTTATCCCGCTTATATTCTAGTTTTCGTTTTACTCTGCGGGTAGTAAGAGGCACAAGGCAAGTTTTGCAGCTGAACGACACTGGAAAACCCCACCCGTATTATTTCTCCATGGGCTTCCTGCCACCAGAACAACCAAGAAACCCCCACAATTACTGCAGTTAACTGAAAAATGTTCAAAGAGAGATACTGTTTCAATTTGTTTACTTCTGCAAATGACAGCATTTTGTCTTTGGCAGAATGCCACTGAATCAATGAATTCATTTTAAACTGAAAGAACATTTTGGTATGGGATAAACTATGCTGAGGTGGTAATATTTGAAAAAGACCAGTAAAACAAGTTCTTCTTACTTGGAGCTCCAAAGCACTACTGTGATACACATTGGCCACAAGCAAATGTGAATCTCATCCAGTATTTTTACTGTATTTTTGTCACTAGTTGTACACAAGCTCAAATTTCAGTTTGTCACTATCTGTATGCGCCCATTACTTAACTGTGCATAATTTTTCTTTTTCATGGTCAATTTCCTGAACTTTTCTCAACAAACTCTCATTTTCTCTTTGATCACAGTTTTGCTGATTTCAGTTCATATAACTGTCCTTTTCGCACCCTGAGTGCAACTTCCAACTTGAACCTCAGTCTAATGAACACAGCCATGCGGGCTAGACAAAACACAGTGTCCATGCATTTGGGACAGATTTCATGGTGTAGTTTTGGCTGCAAAACAGTGGGGCTGGTCCATGTGAAATCCAGTTGTGTGCTGCCCAGCAGTACATCAACAGTTACCACATTGACACTGGATGTAAAACCAGCCCCTGGGGATCCCACTGCTCAGCTCTCCCCAGTTAAGCACGCGGGCATTTATCAAGCCAACTTCTAGACTTTTTGACAGAATGCCTAAGCAAGCCAAAGTGAAACACCTACTTCTTTTTTCAGGCAAGATGAAGCACCATCCAACATAGGGGCCATTAATTTTATGACAAGTGCAGATGGCAGATACACAGATATATACGCAACCTAACGGAATGAATATACTTTGATCTATTTAAATGATAATAGTTTCTAACGAGCTTAGTGCAGCCCACATGACGGTATGTTCATCCGAATTATTTTTAAATGGATTTCAGTGCAGGCTGGAACCGAATACTAACATTTCCACACCCCCAATTCGGACCACGCCTGGTTTGTATCGACCTCAACAAAACCCGGGTTCCTTCTGGCTTTCACAGGACGGACATGCGGGAGCCTCCCCTCACGAAGGGACCCGCACTTGCGGAACGGCCAACCCAGCTCCAACCTCCACGGCCGCACCGCCAGCGGCCCCAGGCCGGAGCGGGGCGTGTCGGGGAAGCCGAAGGAAGAGCCGCGGCGGCCCCGCTCACGTCCTCGTTCCCGCCC
>NW_009710169.1:0-533 GCF_000703405.1 Apaloderma vittatum | reverse complement strand
AGAGAATTAATGATTCGAGGGGCTCGTTAATTAACCTGGGGGGCGATTAATTACCCCGGGGGGGTGTTAATTACCCCCCAGAGCCGTGGGTGATATCAAAGCCAAGCTTATTTTGTTCTGTTCTCTTTCCTAGAACATAGTTTGATTAACCCCAAAGACTCATTAATTAACCTAAGGAGACCATTAATGACTCGAAGGGGTCGTTAATTAATCTTTTGGGCAGTTAATTACCCCAGGGGGTGTTAATTACCCCCCAGAGCCGTGGTGGCAGTCATCAAAACCAAGCTCGTTTCATTCTGTTTTCTTCCCTAGAAAAGAGATTAATTAACCCAAAAGACTCATTAATTAACCTAAGGAGACAATTAATGACTCAAAGGGGTCGTTAATTAATCTTTTGGGCAGTTAATTACCCCAGGGGGTGTTAATTACCCCCCAGAGCCGTGGTGGCAGTCATCAAAACCAAGCTCGTTTCATTCTGTTTTCTTCCCTAGAAAAGAGATTAATTAACCCAAAAGACTCATTAATTAACTCAG
>NW_009710168.1:0-1584 GCF_000703405.1 Apaloderma vittatum | reverse complement strand
TGGGGACCGGGGAGGAGGGCAGGAGCCCCCGGCTGTAGGTCCTGCTGCGCAGCACATGGCAGTGGCACTGCCTGCTCTGTTCCCATGGCACTGCCCCACTCTGTCCCCGTGATACTGCCTGCTCTGACCCCGATGCTACCGCCCTTCTCTGCCCCCGATAGCGCTGACCCTGATAGCCCTGCCCTGCTCTGCCCCCGTGGCAGATGCCACTGATGCAGATGACACTGCTAGCTGTCCCACCAATGGCTCTGACCCTAGCAGTGCTGCTGCCCTGCCCTGCCCTCCTTGTGAGTGTCCCAGTGGCACTCCCTGCTCTGCCCTGTCCCCAAAAAGGGCATTGGGGCAGGCACCACCAGGCCAGGTCAGGTGGATGCTATATCAGCAACTGATGGAAAAGATAAGTGGTGAATTGAAACCTTTCCTTCTTTAGACTCACAGGGTGCCTCCCTCCACCCGTGGAACTTGATTAAGGCTCCTGAAACAACTGCATGAAGGAGAAAAGGCACTGCAAAGCTGAACCCAAGTTAATCCCTCCAACAAGCTGCCAGGGTCTCTTTGCACACACATGACTGTGACACACACACACACACACATATACAAGGCATTTCCAGCCCAGGCCACATCCCTGACGCGTCTTCCCCAAAATCACCATTCAGAACTTGCAAAAAGCTCCAGCCACCACTGCAGAGGGGTCAAGCACGTGGCTGCTGCTTACAGCACACCTTCCTAAGCCAGTGACCAAATACTGTCTACTTTACTCCCAACCTCCTCTACATACCCCCAAGTCCAGAGCCAGACGCCTCTGGAAGCACAGTGAGATCCAGAGAGGTAAGCGTGCAATGTGCTCACTACCCTGAGTCCTAGGCTGAACTAGAAAGCAGAGAAGATGGGGAAGCAGCACCAGGAATGTCCCAGAAGATGGGGGACATTCAGGGTGTGCCATGCCCTTCCACTGGCGTGGGGTGCCGGCGGAAAGGACACAGGTTCAGGTGAACTGGGAAAAGGAAGACTGCACTGCAGCTGGCAGCCCTTGAAGGCAACCCCGAGGTCATTGCAGTGAAGTGGCACCATCGCAGTGTCCCACCAAGCCCTGCCTGCTCTCTCCAGTGTCCCACCACAGTGGGTAACCACCAGACTGCACAGGAGGCCATGTGGCACCCGCATCCAGCCCTCAGACCAGAGAGGACCAGCACCCCGTTCGCGCTCAAATCGCAGAGGGAGAGAAAGGAGTGGAAACTCTCAGTTTAGCCTGTGAAAACAGCAGAGCGGGGACAGGCCATACAGCCTCCAGGCTGGGTGCTAAGGGTAAGGGTGCATCTGTGCAGGGACCTATGCAAGGCCGCATTCTTCCTAAGGGGAAATCAATGACAGCGCCGCTTCCCAGGAAAGCCAGCCCCCGGGTCTGCCTCCAGCCTGCGTACCACAGACAGGGCTAAATGGAGAAGCACAGCTGGCAGGGGCTAGCCAGCCCCACCGGCCTCAGTTTTTCCCGGAGTCTACAGTATGAACCCTGGTTGCAGCCCGAGGTGGGAAACCCCCGCGGGAAGGTTTCGGCCGATCCTCCCGCCTTACGCGCTCCCTGCC
>NW_009710167.1:0-27223 GCF_000703405.1 Apaloderma vittatum | reverse complement strand
AGGTTTTTTCCAGCCTCAACAATTCTGTGACATAGTATTCCATGTTTGGCCCTATTTCTGATTGTATTTCATTACTTAACATAGGTGAGACATGCATTGTGGATGTGTAGTGCATTTCACATCTTTGCAAACCAAGACCTACACAATAAATTGTTTGTGAGTTGGAAGTTTTCTTTTTGATTAAAAAGTAGAAGTTTTAAGAAACTAATTCTAAAACATCTACTTGGTCTTAGAAATCAGTTTACACTACTATATTTATATGATTATATACTATTGATAGTAATTAATGGTGCCAGAGATCATTATATAATTTAAAATATTTATTAAAGGCTTCTATTTCTTAGGAAACTTATTTTTTTCCTCTATGCATATTCAGATAGGTTTTACCTGTGAGTAACACCAGTACATGTTTTCACCACACTTTTTGTGTGTAGCAGACTCTTCAGAAAATTTGCAGCAATCTAAGCAACTTAATAAAAAGCTTTTTGCAGTGCTTTCATTCTGAATTTGTTTGCATGTGTATGAGATGCTGGGAGCGTAAACATTTGCAATGGTGCTGAGGATGGGCCAATGTGAATTCAAAGCCCAGATATTCTTTTCTCTCACTGGATTAACCCAGATATTTTAGCACATGAAAACTGTTTGAAAGTGCCAGTTCTGTCAGAAACTCTCCTGAAATACTGCTAGACTGTAAATACTAGATAGTGTGTGTGGCCAGTTTGACATCCATTACTCACATTGCATGTTACTTAGACATGCAAACAGTACTCCTGGTTAGATCAAACATATGCTTTTAGCACTCTGAGTAAAGGAATGTATATATCTGTGTAACAGGAGAGGAAAAAATGTGTGGTTCCTGAATTCCTATGTTATGCATAATTTAGAGAGATTGTGCAGAAGCTTGTATGAGACTCTTATTCCCCGTTCTTTTCAGCCAATTCATTTCAGAGCATTATCTGTTGAAAAAGTTGCGTGCCCAGTGAGAGCTTATTCAAGTGATGAATTATAACTAGATTAAATTGGATCACAAAAAGATCTTCAAACCGGTGTGGATGGGAGAAGACTATCTCAAATTTCCACTCTAGCCCTACAGACCACCAATTGTGCTGAAGCTGAACCATCAAGACGTCAAGGCATCTCAGGCTGTACTTCCTCATCCATCAACTGAAAAACAGGGAAGGACTAGACACCTCAGCTATGATGAGCTTTCTGGAGCCTTTGGACTATTTATGACCTTAAGGAAAGATGTGATATTCTTCTTTCAAGATTCTGGTGTTCATTCCAGTGCAATTAGCCAGTGAAGCATGCACATCACTGCCCCAGTATAAAAAAAATCTCAGGACCTGATTAAGAATTCAGTGAAGTTTGGAGGCCAGCAATGGCTGGAGTGGACAGTTGACCTACGGTGTAAACTCTCAACTGGTGAAGTCAAAAGCAGGGAGGCCAGTAAGCTTCTAGATGTTGACATGAATTCAGTGATACTGAAAGATTGAATAGATGTCTTTGTCAGGCAGTGGATTAGGTGGTGAACACTAGTACTTTTGGCAGCCAGCTGGGGAGTGATCGGTATCATCTTTGAGATAAAAGTATGGGGATGGAAGATGTGCTAGATGATGATGCTCACTTCTGTGACATGGTGACTCATTTTTCCATGCTAGTCTGAGTGAAATAGTTGGAATCTGGGGAGTGGAGGCTGCCTTTTTGGGAGTTTAGAATAGGATTTTAAACATTGTGACAGTGTTGCAGATTTTAAAGGTGAAACTGCACAGAAGCCATAAAGGTAATTCTCACTTTTCTCTATCTCCTTTTAAAATATACTAAAGGATAGGCATCCCCGTAGCTGGAATGCATGCAGTGCCTTCTTATGCTAGCAAGCTACGAGAGGCTTTTGTTCTGTGTCCTCAGCACAGAGAAAGGAATAGGCTTAAGGTCTTCTCTGGTGAGGGCCTTCTGGTCACTTATTATCAGAGCAGCAGCTGACAAAGTTCATGCAGACAAATTTAGCACAGACATTTAAGGGTGTTGATAGTTGAGAAGCTCAACATGAGCTGGCAGGGCGCTCATGCAGCCCAGAAGGCCAACCGCATCCTGAGATGTATCAAGGGAAGCGTGGTCAGCAGGTCAAGAGAGGTGATTCTCCCCCTTTACTCTGCTCTTGTGAGACCCCACCTTGAATACTGCATCCAGTTCTGGTGTCCCCACCATAAGAGGGATGTGGATCTGTTGGAGCGTGTTCAGAGGAGGGCCACAAGGATGATCCAGGGACTGGAGGACCTCTGCTACAAGGACAGGCTGCAGGAGCTGGGATTGTTCAGTCTTGAAAAGAGAAGACTTTGGGGGGACCTAATAGCTGCCTTCCAATACCTGAAGGGAACCTACAGGAAGGCTGGGGAAGGGCTTTTTACAAGAGTGTCCACTGATAGGACAAGGGGGAATGGGTTTAAGTTGAAGGAGAATAGATTTAGATTAGATCTGAGGAAGAAATTCTTCAGTACGAGGGCAGCAAGACTCTGGAATAAATTGCCCAGAGATGTGGCTGCCTCCTCCCTGGAGGTGTTCAAGGCCAAGTTGGATGGAGCCTTGAGTAGCCTGATCTAGTTGAGAGGCGTCCCTGCCCACGACAGGGAGGTTGGACTAGGTCATCTCTAAGGTCCCTTCCAGCCTAGGCCATTCTATGATTATAATGATGAGATGGAGCCCCCTCAAACACGATGTGTTTGGAGCATCTTTTGGTGGGAACAGAGAGCAGGAAGTAGTTGAGGAGCACACTTTATACTGCCCTGTTGTGGGGCACATGTTAGAGAGACTGTCGTGTACAGTGAGTTCTAGTGTCTTGACCTGTGGCCAAAGGCAGTTTATAGGATAGATACTGCTGATGCCAATCACTTGTTGACAAATATAAGTCTGAACTTAGACATGTCAAAGGCAATGTCGGCATTACTGCTGAAGCTGATTACAAAACTTTCCCTCAGGAACGTGCAGGCCATGCTGAGTTTGATTGCAACTGTTGTTTGTTTGTTTGTTTTGGTTTTTTTTCTAGTCTATTTCTTCTTACCCATTCATATCTCAAACTTATATTTGCATAATTTTTGTAGGTAAAACTTCCTATGTATGGATTCTGTATGGAATGTATATTGGCACAACGACTCCAGGAGACTGAATAGTTCATAATAATCACTTCAGTGTGGATATATAGGCTCCTAGCAGTATTTTGTGTATGAAAATGCCTTCGGGATATAATAGACTTATGGTACTGCAACCATAATTCACTTTTTAATTTTTTTGTAATTCTAAGGAGCTGCTGAATTTTTTTTTGTTTTTGTTATTTTAAGAGAATTACATTTGTAACCCTTTTTCTCTGATGCACTTTGGCAACTTTTACTCCTTTTGCTCTTTTTACTTGTGGGCGTGAAGCACAGAGTTTACACAGCTGAAGAGTACAGAGTGATTCATTATTTATTGGCAAGCACACTGCAGATAGCTAGGACTAGTGATGAGCTAGTAGATAAAGGTTAATATTACCAGACTGTATTATGTGCTCACCAGTCTGATGAAACATCTGACAAGCACTTGCTGCTCAGGTGAGGAGGGGTCAACCATCTGTGCTCCTTAAATTGAGCAGATCTTTGATGCTGCGGAGTTACCAACTTCTGGTTCCCTATTTTTTTAGCATTTTAATTCTTTTCATGTCAATATTTTTCCTCTTGAGTGCTCATGCTGCTAACTATCCCCACATCCACACTTACGCTTTTTTTTTCTGTGTTTTAATGCTTCTTACCTCACATAGCTTTTGATTCGCTTCCTTTTGGTCATCTCAGCAGTTTTCTCAGCAGACTGACCAAAGATCACAAAGCTGTACTGCCCCAAACTGGACTTTGGTTCACAGACTATGGTAGCCCTTGTCTGAGGGTTGCGTGTGAATGATGTCCCCAGATACTTTCCTCTTCCAACTTGTTTTTTATCTGAAGTTTTAAAGAAAATATTATTATTTGCCCTCATGGATTTAGCTACATCCCACTAAGCTCATATACTACACAGAAACATACAAGATCAAATTTAGTCTTGTGGCAGTGTACAAGCCTATGGAATTTAAAATGATAAAATAAAATGTAATTATTAAAGACCATGAATAATACTTAGGATTTCCATTGTGTTTTGCTGTTCAAGGACGTATAGCAACATTAAATAACTAATCATTGAATAAAATATATTTAAAATATAAAACATATTCTGGTGTTCAGAAGCGGAGAGCACTGTGTTAATAAGAATTATTCAGTTATTAAAGGAAATTACTTGAGAGAGAGTTCCACAGTAAATCAGACATTATTACTTTCGTTATTTGCCATTTCCTGATGTACAGAAGATCCTATTTCAGGCTAGAATTCCACCCTCTTACACACTATACAAGCAAAACCAAATTATCTCCTGTCACAGAATTCCCAATCTAAGCATAAAATGAGGGATAAATGGCAACAAAAATTTAGGATTTGGTGAGATGCATTAGACTATAGTGTAGATAGTGTCTTCCTACATGAACTGCCTAATTTCAGTCTGGATTTTCTTAGGCATTAAGCAACAGAGCTTACAAAGAAGGAAAATTAGTTTAGTGAGAGAGTCTGCTGCCCTTACTGCGAGACTGATATTCTTCTTTCCATGCTGGAAGAAATGTCAAGTTAATTATCATCAAGTTAAATTTATTTTGATGGTATTTAGTGGCCTTTTTAAATTTAAAATTGTAATTCTGCAGGCATTTGAACAGGTGTATGCCTTGGCTCATGTGACCAGTTATCACCTGACATGACAAAGTGAGTCACAAACATCTTGGCAACTTTCCACTCTGAAAATATGCTGGTCTCCCACAGATTCTGAATCTGCCACTACTAGGTCTTTGGGAGCATTTTGAAAAAGTCTTCCAAGGTGTCTTGTCTGGTTCCCACTATGCTCTTTTTCTTTAAGACTGAAACTTTAGAAGGAAAAAAAAATCCCCCTTAGATGATTGTTACTCGAATATCTCAGAATTCCTCTGGAAAGCTCGTTGATGATTTTTGTGCTTCACATGTTAAAGTACCAGGTACAGCTGGTGGAATTCAGGTCTTCTCACTCAAGCACCTCAGCTGTTAAAATAAACGCACAGCGGTGTGTTACAGGTTGGCTGTCTAAGATTTACATAGATACAGACAACTAGTATAAGGTTTGGACTTTATTTGGTTTTGGTGAACCTGAAGACTCTCAGCATTTTTTTTTTTTTTGATATTGAGAGCTTATATAGGTTTGCATCTGCTTTTGAACTTTGAGGTTTTTTTTATAGTCCTATGTACAGGCTTCAATGTATGCACTACACAGCATGTAAATGCTTTATCTGAGAGTAGGATAGAACCATATGGACAGATAATATCCCTATCTGCTCTTTGGAAGTGTGAGGCTGTATGTGACTTTCGATCTCTGGCCTGTAAAGCTGTGTTGTGTGCTATGATGTAGGAAGGTTTCCACATAGAAGCCTTGATTATGGAGAAGAGTGTATAATTAATGAGAAAGAGGCAAAAAAACCTCAAAATGTAAGGGAAAGAAATTACATGTCTAAGCTGATTTGTGTGTCTGAATATCATCTCAGGATACAGAAATGGACCATGTAGTCTCTCAGGATTTGTTTCTTTAGGACATGGAGAGAGCATTTGGAGAGGTTAGAGCAGCTACTTACTGGAAATTTAGGTAGTTCTGCCTTCAAACACAAAAATCTAAACTACAGTGATATTTAACATTTTCATTCTATTTATTTTCCTTTCACTCACTTCCCAAGACACTGCTTGAATTCTATCCTCATATACTTCCTATAGCAGAGTATCTGCAGAACAGGTTAAATATACAAAGAGAAATTTTGCGGAGTCCTGAAGACAGTGAAACTTGTTTTAGTTTGTTTTTCCCCCTCAATGAATAAACCCTAACATTTTAAAATTTGTTGCTAGGAAAACAGACTTTTTAAAAGACAGTTTAATCAGAATGCATCTTCTTTACAAAATCAAACTGTTATATATTAAAATTAAGACTTGTTATGCTATTACGCAAATTGGAGACTTTGTACAAAAAAATTTTGAAAATTGAAAGAGATTTTTTTTCTGCTTGCATCTTGTCAGAGTTTTATTTTTTAGTTTTCTTTTCAGATTAAATGACAACATAATTTACTTTTATTAAATTCTCTGATTTCAGCTAAGCAGCCTATTTTTCACAATTACTTTGCCATTTCTACTTACAGTAGCTAGTGTTGAATGGAAACAAAGAGAACAAATTCCTCAGCAAGAGTAGAAATAATGTTGTTAAGCCAAGAGTTGTGCTGAATAGCCACCACTGAATATACAAAATTAATTTCAGTGTGTAATTTTTGATATTCACAAGAACTCTGATACAGTATAGTTTTTGCAAGAATAATTGCACTGTATAACTCCTAAGAATGAACTTCAAATAAAATAGAAAAATTGGAGAACTTAACAGGTTTGCAGGACAAGCACTGCTAAAACAGACCCCAGCATGAATTTTTCCTATTAGTTCTGCTTGCAAGATAGTAAGAATTTCCTACTTTGTCCAAAAAGGACAAAGATACATCATAGTAGTAGTGCACTGTGTATGAGTTTGAAGAAAATGAGTTTTCAGTCCTAGCACTGGCTGGTGCATCAGGTTCTATGTGGAAAGATCTTTGGACTGTGGTGCCACTTAAGTTGGTTGACACTTGACATCACATACAGCCTGATATAAAATGTTCTGTGGTGGTTTGGGTGGGCTTTAATTTTGTCTACTGTCACTATTAGTGCTTTGGGGCATGGTGGCAGATTGACAGATGCTTGAGTTTCATGTGAGGTAAGGTAATAAATAACATTTAGTGCTCTCTGAAAGGCTAAATACTTTGCTCCCTTACTAAAATCCCTTTTATACCTTTTACTTTCAGAGTTAAAATGAAGGGTACAGGCTAAGAAACTTACTCAAATCATGATGGTGAAATGAAAGGTGAAATATAGATGACAATGCCAAGCTCTACAGCTGAAAATAGTAGAGGTTAGAAACATGCTATAACACATAATCTATTATAGTAACTATTAGAAATTAGAAAGGTGAATTGGGCTAGGTTGTAGATAGACATGAACTGGATGTGATTTTAATCCAGTACTCTGAAAATGTCTTGCAAATTAAGAGAAATACTTACCTTTAATTTAAACAATTGGAAAGGCCCTGAATTAGTACTGCAGAAACTCTTACGATTTGTAATGTGCTTTGTGTGTGAATGCACTCAGATTGAAGCCCATGAATTTCACTGAATAAGAGTGATTTGAAGTGAGAATATGTATTCAGTATTGTTGCAATTTATACAAAGAAGCACACCTCCTTCTATTTATTCAAATAAAGCACAGTCCCAAAGCGTACATTTACTTATAAGCCTTGTTGCCTTCAATATATTTTTCAACAAATGATAGAGTGCTTGGAAATATACTTTTGTGCAAGAAAAATCATAAATTTGCTAATTTTAGCCTGTTAGAAATGGAAGTAATAAGACTTTGTGTGGAACTAGGTGAAAAAAACCTCAAATAGCTCTATGAATTACTGAAAAAATGCCATTTTTTTGTCATTCTGAGATCAGCTTGTGCTTATAGAGCTCCCATGATACCCCATGGTATCACAGAGAATACCCCATTCTTTTCTAATGGTAATATTTCTTGCAGGATTACTTTCACATTTCACTACAATCTGCTCTTTGGTACCTGTGGGATACATCAGGAGAACCAGCAAATTTTCTGTTACTCTTATTTCAATACCTCTCCTGACTGTCAAAAGAGCTGTAAAAAAACTACTAATATGGTGCTTTGCAACAGCTATTCTGAGTTTGACCAATTCTAGTGATTATGTAAAATATTCATCCACAGTCGCACAGTGACTAACACAGTAAGAACCTTGTTGGTGATTACAGTCACTACATCTCACCAAGACATAGATGATAATGGTGATAAGTTGTAGTTGTATGGCACATGTGGGAGGGAGAGAAAAAAGAGGATGCTTAATATGCATGTTTCAAAATAAATGTGAAAGTGTACAGGCTACCAAAAGCAAGACTCAGAATAAAATTTGCTATCACAGAAACTGGTTTTCTATGTTAACTAAATGAAAACTTTGAGCATGTTGCAAGTAGCCTGAAGGGGATTGAAATATACTTACTCTATTTATTTCTGAATGTTTCAGATTATCAGAAATATTTATCATTGAAAAGGAGTTCCATTGCTCAGCTCCTTGTAGTATTTTGAACCATTTTAAAAGAGCACAGAAGCACATAACCAGGAACATGGACAGATATTCAAAGGCACTTTGGAATTTTAGTCATGAGACTTTTATCTAAATATTCTTTGATCTTTTTAAAGTAGAATAGGTAAAATTATGGAAATTGTTGGAGAAATATTTTTTATTTTCACTAATATTCTATACAAAGGAGTGTAGATATTTGCCTTTGTTTTGGAAAAGAGACCTTTTTGAGATCTGCACACTGATGCATTATGGAAATACTCAGTTGTGATGTGTAATGATCCTAATAATTTCTTTCACCTTTATTGCAGCATTCTGTAGATTGCAAATCAAATCATACAATCCAATATAAGTGCATAAAAATTGGATGTAAAATTTTGTCTTTGTCTTGAGAATCAAGGTGATTTGTCAGTAGAAACCTCTGTATAGAAATTCGTATCTTAAAAGAGGCTTTTAGTGTTAGTAGTAATTTAAAATAGTGAGGATTTTGTTTTAGTTATTAATAGGATAGAAATCATTAAGTCAATATTAGCAGAATCAGTGTATTCAATAGAATAAGACCTATTCTGTTTTCCTAGATCAAAGTTGAGGATGAACTTATATGAGATAGTTGGCAGAAAGTTTCAGTGCCTTCTCTGTAAAAGAATGACTTTGCCATGCAGATAGTATTGCTTATGCTGTTCATTTCTAACTTATAAATCATGCCTGAACAACATGAGCCTTCAGAAAAATCAAAGGCCTTCATGCTTGTCTTTTGGTTTTTAAAGTTCTTGGCCAAGTCTTGTTGATTCTTTTAGACCTTTTTCTGCAGAAAAGTTACATGTGTTTTTATTTCAAGAATTTCTGTAGGCTGTACTAAGCCTACTGCAAAAAAACAAATGCTCCTTGCAAATGATAAAACGTAAAACAACATAAAAATGGTTGGCTCGCTAATACTGAAAGCAAGAGGAATGAACATATATATTGAACATACATATGCCTGAATCTTTCTGGAAGTCTATTCTTAGCTTAACCTCAGCTGACAAGTGAGCCTTCCACAACTACTCACTCATCCCACACCAGTGTGAGGGAGAGAATCGGAATGGTAAAAATGAGAAAATTCATTGGTTGAGATAAAGAAGCCAAAGCTGCACATGCAAGCAAAGCAAAACAAGAAATTCATTCAGTCCTTCTGATGGGCAGGCAGGTGTTCAGTCATCTCCAGGAAAGCCAGGCTCTATCACCCATAACAGTCACTTGAGAAGACAAATGTTATCACTCTGAACATTACCTCCTTCCTTCTTCTTCCCCCAGCTTTATGTGCTGAGCATGACTTCATATGGTCCGGAACATCCCTTTGATTGGTTGGGGTCAGCTGTCCTGGCTGCACCCCGTCCCAAATTCTCGTGTACCCCTAGCTGCCTCGCTGGTGAGGTGGGGTGAGGAGCAGATAAGGCCTTGACTCTAAGTACTGCACAGCAGTAACTAAAACATCCCTGAATTATCAATGCCATTTCCAGCACAAATCCAGAATTTCCAGCACAAAGTCTCTGTGAATGAAGCATTTTTTCTTCTTGATGATCCCTATGGAGGCCTCCTCATGTAGGCAAATTGTTGGCCCAAGATGATCAGAATTCAGAAGGATAAGAGTGGGGAAGGGGCCAGAAAAAAACTATAATTAACAAGTAACTAATGTGGTAGAACTGGAGTCACTGAATAAACAGGATCTCAAAATAAGTGGTTGTATAGAAAGGTGCTGCTTTTGTCAATAGGACCTTCAGTACTTATGCCTACCCTCAAGGCATTTTAGAATGCAATTGAATATATTTTCCTCATAGATGCTTTAGAAAAGGAAAAAATTGGTGGCTGGTAGAACATAATTGGGGATTAAAATGTTAATGAATCTCTCATTCTGCATTGTTAATGCATTTATTGAAAGATAGTTATTGATTTAATTATACTAACAAAACAAATTGCATTAAAAAATCAGTCCAACTCGGTTCTGAACCTTGGAAATGGAAATAGGTTTTTCACTTTCAGAAAATAAGAAAATCCTATTTCAAAGACAGGAAATCAGTTGGATTACGTCTAGAAATTTATTATGGATGCTTTTGAAATTCTATTGGCATTGAAAGTGCGCAGTGCTATTATTCTCCAATGTAATTATAATTGGCTTGATTGCATAATCTTACACATCCTGGTAATAACATTTGCAGAAGTAGATATGGTCTAACTGAAATACAGGCAGACTTAAATTTTCTGATAATACTGTTAAAGCCCTACAGTAAATTGTAAAGTAAGTACATTTGCAGTGCTGCTGCATAATATAAGCACAGTTTATGTCTGTGGAATGTGAAGATTCAAGGTACAGAACTTAAGGAATGATAAGGCTGCACATTATGTATAGACAGCAGGCATTCCAGTTATGAATGGATTTTTTTTTGTAATTTTTCTTCATAGATTTTGGGAGACTGACAGCCTCTTAATAATAATTTCTGTTCATAAAAAAAGAGCTAAACCACAGCTGTTCAAGTTGCATATATTTTGAGTACTTAAGCTTGTAAGTGGCAGTTGAGGAAGCAAAATTTCACCCCTGAACTAGGGGCTAGTCCAGGATCTTGTTCCCCAGCTCTTTGGTTTCTCTTGCTGGCAGACAGTAAGTGTGCTAACAGGGAAACTGGCTGCCACCCTTCAACTGCCACTCATCAGAGTACACAGCATCTTAGTTTCTTGGAAGACAAGGCCCTGTAGCTTCACATGGCCATGGAGCCACATGTTGTGCAGAGCTGTTGCAGGAACCTACCCATAAATGCTTCTTTTCAAATATGGCTGAAATTTGCTGATAGATCTAAAGCAGATTGTGCAGGAGGGATTAATAGACAAACTCACAGCACAACAGTAAAAGCTGTTCTCTTAGGAAGCTGAGTTAGATGCAGTTTAGGAAAATGTTAATAATTAGAAATTTCTAAAAAACAGTTAAATGAAGATGAAAAATACTTTAGAAACCTGTATCTTTTTTATTGTGGTTAATGCTTTCTTCTTCCTCCTTGATTTTCTTTTGCCTTTAACTATTTTTTTTAGATTGATTGATGTTAGAAGAAGCTTCATAAATTATAAAGAGGTACAGGTGGACAAAAGAATAAATTGGGGGGAAAAAAAAACTGGAAGTGAAACAAATATCCCTACATGGTGCTGCTTCTCTTGTATGAAAAAATTCTCAAAATGTATTTCAAATATTTTGAAACATCAGAATTTTAAAATGTCTAATTTTGGCCCCAATTTGAAAAATGTGAATCATTGTATGGAAAACTAGAAGTTTAAAGGAAAGATGCTAGTGAATATAAAATATGGTTTTTGCAGTAAAACATCAAGCTTGTAGCATGACTTAGTCACAGGATGGTTATAAACAATGAGACTTCTTACTTCAGCAGCACTACAAACGTCTAATAACAGGGACCTCTGCATGCTGAGAAAAAGCACATTCAAAAACTGCAGAAAGGCTATGACAGAAGACAATTTTGAAACATTTTTTTCTGCTGATGTTGACTATTTTATTTCCTCCATATTGGACACTAAGACAGTGTCTTTATGTCTTTTAACTTAGGACTTTTGCTCTTTGTCCTGCTCCAATGCACCTTCAGGAAGAATCTGGCTCCACCTCCTCTGTGTCTCCTCAAGTGCTGAACACAGCTGAAGAGTCTGTTACCTTGACCACTGGGCTACACTTTTGCTAATACAGCCTGGTAGCTTAATATTGATAGCATCTCGTGCTGTCAGAATACTGATGCTTAGACTTGCATGTCTTTTTGAGAACTTGTGCTATTACTAGTGACAGGTAAAGGTTGAATTAAAGCTTTATTCACTTTTTGTCTTAGGCCTCTTCTGTTTAGCCTCATTGTGGCTTCTTGTAGAGAAGCCAGCAGCTGCTATTGCCAGTACCACACTGACACCTGCAGTTATTGACTGTGACAGAAGCGGGTGCTCAAGCGTTACCCAGCCTTAGGTTTGTTTCCTTGAAGATCAAACTATTTAAAGAAAACCCCTTGTGTGGCTCATCACGATATGCAAACCTGAGGCATGTTGTTGCATTTTGCAGAACAGCTCAGTAAGGAGAAAAGAAAAATGAACCTACTGCAATCCACAAAGTCCATTTCAGACTCTAATTTTTAAATTTTTTTGGAGCAAAAATAGTTCCACAATCATCTTAACTGTAGCTCTGGCTGCATGAGATAAGGAATAGTGCTGAGACAATCCTATTTCTTCATTTCAATTTACACATCTATACCTGTGAGCAAGGGCTTTGCCTAGCAAGATGAAGCTTAATATATCTTGCTTATATTGCATATTTCTTTGAACAGTTTAATGGAATTGGCAGAGAAGGAAAAGACTTAAGGGCAGTATATAGATGTTTACTCCTATATCTAATACAGTCAGTAAAATGAAAATATGTGTTTTAAGGAAATTAAGTCAGACATTTAATTCCAAAAGTTACAAGTAAAAATCTTTCTTGTATACTTATTTAGTGTTTTGATGTCTGCATTCACTGTACTTATGGTTAATATAATTTTGTGGAACTATTAATACTCCATTTTTTCAAAGAGTTATTTGGCAGAGAAACTTCCCATTTCAAAAATGTTGCCTACAAAAGATCGAAATACTGAAAATGGCAATGTAAACTTCAGCATCAGTGGACTTCATCCCTGTTTCTTGTGCAAGAGCTTCTTCTCTTGGATTGTTATCACGTTCTTGAGTTTTCCAGCCCAACACTTGGGACAGCCCAGGTGATGCAGAGATTTGCTTTAGTCTGATAAGCTGTGTCATTCATTTGCCCATTGTTTTCATAAGTGAGTTTTATCCACCTAGATGGCAGGGCTTTTCAGGAGACCTTTACCGACTTTAAAAGAGGGGGGATTATTTAAATGTTTGGTTAATCTAGGTGCATATCAGATTGCTTATGTACTCTGATATTTCTGTCACTAATAGGTCACCAGAAGGAGATTCTATAGGCAGCAGTTAGTACTGCAACAGTTCAGACACAATGCTTTGTCCGTAGCCTACGTGAACCTTGCTGTTTAACAACAGAAAGCATACAAAATTAATGGAATTTGATGAAGTTAATATAGCAGCCAGTTTGTTTGCTGCATGTACAAGATGCAATGTATACTCTTGAACTTAGCCTTTGCCTTTCTTGTTTGTCTCACCCCAGGCTGTTTGTGTTCTTCATAAGGATACAGAAACTATGTTTGATTATATGATTTTTCTAGCAAAGTATGCTGAACTCTGACTTTTCACATACATTCTCTGTTATTTTGTTTTGGTCAGGATAATATCCTGTATTTCTGTGGTCATTAAAATAAACTTTTTTCCCAAAGCATCTGGTTGACTTCCAAGAATATTCAGTTCCAAGTTTGCTAAGAGGCCTGCAAAGGCACTTTGACTAAATGAGTAGTGAGAAAATTCAGGTGAAAGAATACTTTAATCTCTTTTCCTCAGTCTCTATATTCCTTAGCTTCTGAAAAAAAGTGAGTGATTCCTCTCAGGTTCAGGGCAGTATAAAAACCATAACAGAACACTGTCAGCTTCTAAATCAAGATGTGAGGTGGCATATTGACAGCGCCATAGAATAGGGGATTACCTTTGGGACAATTTGGCAATTACAACATCCATAGTTTTGGTTTAAACATACTCATCAAGTCTTGTAACTATGCCTTGAGCATAGGCTGCTAAGGAAATACTTCCGAATTCTTCCTGAGAATGGCTTCTCCCTTGAGAGACAAGCTGAGTGAAGTAAGGATGATATTTTTGTGATGTATGTCTCACTGAGAAGTGCTGCTCAGTTGAAATAAACCATTGAGCATTTCTGTAGCAGTCTTATTTACAACATAATAAACTGAGACAGCTATAAATCTAGAGCTATGATATTGACTTCCCCATCTAGTACACTCCTCTATGTTATTAAAAATAAAAAAAACAGCTATAAAAAGCCTTATGCACTCAAATGCAAAATGTTTTTTTTCCAGACTTCAGCAACTGTGTAACACCTCTCCCTCAAGCCAGCACCCTTCCCTGACAGGGGTGGGACTTCTAATTAAGCATTTAAGTGTAAACACTGTTTTATATACTTACTGTTGTTTTATATACTCATTGTTTTATTTAAAAAAACCAACTCACTGTTGTTTTATATACTTGATACTCAAGTATAATGGCAGAACTGAGCTGTATTTCTTCAAAATGTGGTTAGGAGTAAAAGTGGATAGAAATTGTTTCCTTATTTTGAGAAAAAAAGCTGAGAGCTCTTGAAAATTGTATTTCCAGGTATGATATTGTGATGTGTGATTAGTTTTTAGCACAGATGCTCAAAGTTTTAAGATTTGTGTTTTGCAGGAATAGTATTCTGATTGAAGATAGTTTATTGATAAACCCTAAGAGGAAGGGAGAGGCCTGAGAAAATAAAACATGTACTAGCAGGGGTACTAGGTATTTCTTACGCCTGTGCTGCTTGGAATTGTTTTCACCACATATGCGAACTTTTATCTTCTTTAGGTTTTGCTTTGTATATAAGAGTAAAAACAATTGACAGAAGTTATCATTCAGACCAACTGAATACTCTTTAATGAGAAAAATTAGGCTCCAGAAGGGATTTAACTTGAAGTAACTGTTTGTATAATTAGAAAATAGAAAGTATTGAGTTTCTAATGAAAATACTGCTTCTGATCACAGAGAAAATAATTTCATTAACTTTTCATCCTGATAGGTGAAGCTATAATACATAAATCAGTTTGTATCTGAGCCTGATATTCTGGATAATTCAAATTAATTTTGGATACTAGTTATGTTTTGCATGTTGGTTTTTTTTTTAGTATGAGGTCTGTGTGTAGTGAATTTGTGATTTTTTTGATAGTATCTTGTAAATTAATTGTTCTCTTGAAACTAAAATTATTGAGGTTTGGTGTTCTCTTTCCTCTTCCCACCTCTTAGCCAAGGTCACTCTTTAAGAATAATTCTGCCTAGGTATTATATTTAGGGTGTATTGTTTAAGTGAGTAATATAGGTCAATGCACTAAGTTCTTCCTGTCGTTTCTCAGCTTTTCAGGGCAAATTGAATTATCCAACCTGTAGAAAGAGTTTGTTGATTCTGCGTCCTGTATGTATTAGCAAACAAAACCGAAAGGACAGTAGCTTGATTAAAAAAATAAATACAATGTCTGTCATGCTTGTGTTGTGTTTCAGCATCTTATTCAAGAGTGCTTAAAAATTAACTTTTGTGTCGAGGCCTCTATCAGGGATATTGATGTCAAAAGCACCTTCTTTACTACAATTTAAGGCTGCAGACTGAGTTCCTACAGTGTTATCTCAGATGCTAATTGGCTAAAAATATGAGCCGTCTCTTTTTTTCCATGCTAATTCTCATTAACAACAATGTGTAGCTAAAACCTTACCACTTATTTTTAGTATGTAGACTACACTTTTCTAAGGATTAAGAATTTTTATTTATATATTTGTATGTCAAATAAGCGACGGAAATTTCTACTGAATTTCTTGAGCTCTCCTGATAAGGCCCAACTCACACGATAAAAATACTTTGAGACAAACAAAATTGCTTCAAGGCAGGAGGGAGGAAACACTTTAAAATAATGTGTGCAAGGACACGTAACACTTCGAGACTGCAGATCAAGGAAGTGTGGTAACATGCTGGGGAAAAAAGAGTGTCTTTTCTCTGAAGAACTGTGAATGTATCGGATGTCAGCTTTTTGTTAATGTGATGGGAGAGTTTTCTGCAGCTTTCGGAAAGGTGAGTAGCCAGGTCAACAAGCTGCCCAGTGTATAGGAGCGAAGTGTCAGTAAACAAACTTCAGTAGTCACGTAAAGTGCTGGCGTGTGAGTGAAGTGAGGTTATCGTGGTTTCAAGGTGTTACACAGGATAGCGAGGGCCTGTGTCTTGCTTTTGAAAAGGAAGCAGGGATGTGAACTATTGAATACCAAATGTCAGAGCTATTAATATTGATGTGCTATTTAAGGTCATTTTTCAGAAGATACTTGGAGGAAAATCTTGCTTCACAAGCTTGCTTATCAGCTTTCTGAAAAGGGGGAGGGGAAGAAGAAAAAGGATATAAACTCATTTGAACAAATATTTCTTTTGATTGTTGGTCGTATTTCCCTCTAAGGCTTTCCTTTTGACTAGTATGCATTGTAATCTCTGAAGGATATATGCTTTAGGGTAACATAAAGCAATTTTTCCTATCAAATGAGTGGCAAAACCTAGACCTTGTAGTATGGATGGATTATTGTAAACATACTTGACCGGATTTATTCTGTGTTGCATTTATTATTATGTATTGTATTTAATAAAAATTGTGTGTGAAATATTAGTTGTGCTTAAAATCGTCATTAATATGCATCCAAATGTCATAATGGTACACAAAGTAAGAAAAAGAAAAGAATGTTTTTGCTATATTTCTCTTGCAAGTATAAGTTTTTGAGCATCTTACCTAAGTAGATGAGATTGAAATCATGCTTTTTCATCAGGCAGCATCTTTTCCTTTTTTTGGAATATTTTTACTGAAAATGACATTTCAAGGTAAAAGTTGTTTTCTTATGCTTTTTTATTATAACTGTTGTTTTAGTGCTAAATTGAACATTTGCTTTCCTTGTGTGTAAATACATTATGTTGGAGAGAAGATTTCCATTTAAGTCTTGAGTTTCATAAAGGAAACAAATGGTAATGTGATGTTTTTGTGCCAATACTAATCAAATAAAACATATTACTGTCATCTTTCTTGCTTGTATAATTCCTGGCATGTACACAAAACCTCTATAACATTAATTTATACGTGCTAGATATGTATATTTCAGTGCTTGAGAGTGTTTTCTGCTACTACCCTTGCATACAAATATACACACGTGCACAAATGCAGATATGCCCTGTGTTGTAGTTTATTTGTCTTCAAGCTTTTAACTTTTGGAGAAAAAACTTGACTAGCATTTTTTAGTGCTGCATTGTATCACTGTTAGAGCAATTGCTTTTTTTTATTCTTCCTGATAAACCACTAGGATTTAATAATCCTTTACGTGAATGCAGAGCTCATTAATGGGATGAGGCTGAAAGTATTGTTTATAATGTCTTTAATGGAGATCTCAGATTTACGCAGTGCCTGAATAAACAAGTGAAAACATCTTGCTAAGAAAACCAGAGGCCTTCTAAGTTGTCTATTTGCTTTAGAGAGGCAGTGTATTGTTAAGTGAATCCGGCAGCTGGTGTAAAGGACTGTGTTACCTCACAGTAATAGTCGTGGAAAACTCTTGGCTACTCCTGGCTTATGGACCTCACTGCAGCTCTAAGCTGCTCTTTGCTGAAGCAGTTGTGCTCAGTGACTAGGTGAAGTGACTGAGCTATGTTCAAACAGAGTCAAAGAAAGGGTTGTCATTTCAGCCCAGCATCATTGACATACACAGTCAGTGATTTCTGCCAGAGTTGGGATGACAGGTGAGTTCTGTAACCATAGTTTGGTGCTCTTTTGACTTATCCTATGACAGTCAAGCATCAGGGAGCAATTTAGTGATGAGAATGTAGTCAGTAGGTAAAAAAGAGAGTGGCAGTTTCACATGACTTGTACCCTTTATGGTGCTTAAATGTTATACCCACCTATACTCCATACATGTGTGTGTATTACTGCTTGTGGTTAGAAGATGTTCTCATCAGTTTTGTCTGGCTATTTTACAACCATCACAGTATTGCTCTGTCCCTGCCATGTAGCAATGAGCATCATTCTCAGTTAGCCTTGCTCACAGATTGTGCACGAAATTGAAGCCAAAAAAACCCCAACCCAAAGTAGTAAATTGCTAATTAACTGCATGTTTTCATGAAATATTAACACATTAATCCTCCTGCATAGTGCTTAGTGTTAGTAAATGAGTTGCTGTTACGGAATGAATGCATTAATGGTGATATAATCTATGCAGTGCAGCAAGACAGTGTTAGATGGCATAAGTAGAAATTAGAGCAAAGGATAATTTATGTCTTCTTGTGGCCTCTTCTTGGCACGTACCCTGACCAATCGATGTGTAATTTACCATACAGACTGGCTATATTCATGTATGGAAAATGGAAACATTGATGTGCAGTGTTGGCTATCTCTTGGATTAGTCATGTGCGGTGGCAAATAGCATCAAGGGAAAAACAAATACATTGTATGCATAAGCTTTCTAACATAATCTACAGCTTCTTACACTCTTAAATGATCTTTTGTGTCTGTTGATGTATGTGAAACAAGTGACTTGATTAAAAAGACTTCATTTCAATTTTTGAACTGTAGGGGAGCAATAATCACCAAACAAAAGAAGGTATTTATGGCTGATGGGGTTTTTTCCTTTTAGAAGTTGTGCAGGCTGTTTTGATTTGTATTACTTAAGTAGGTTGTCATAAACATGTACAAATGTCACCTTTTCAGGCAGAATCCTTAATGATGTATCAATTTCTATATTTTTCACAGACTTATATTTATTTGTTAGCATTAACCCTGTATGGTTGGATTAAGTGATCTCTAAGGTCCCTTCCAGCCTAGGCCATTCTATGAATATACATCTGGAATGTGGGCTGATTTCTCCTGTGTTATTACTTTCCCTTCCACCAGTTCCTGGGAAGCATTTGGGAAAAAACCTTAATTTTTTTCCTGCTTTCTGAAATTGTAAATCAGTGCTCTTCAGTGACCTGATTGATGTTAGCAGCTCCTCTGAAATTTTAATCCTTGTTTCATTCAGAGAATGTGCCATTTATAGTTATAGGGTTCGTTCTTACATGAGAAATCTCCTGTGCTTTTTTTGCTCATGTGAGTGTTAGGTCCATAAGTAGTGGAAGAGTTCTTCTTTCTCTACGTTTCAGGATCTATGCTGTGGAGAAAGTGACATGTCCCTTATTAAAAATAAAAATAAATCCAGGAAATGGTGATGCAATTAAACCATCATGACAACAGAAAAGAAAGGATACTGGACTTCTAATAGATTACTTTTGATTTTAAATACTTCAAATTTATGAATGATTGTTACAACTTTTAATATATGTAGTATTAATGGAAATTCATACGGAGCATGAGGAAAGCTGTACCAAATTAGAACACAAGCTTCATGTTCCTCCAACTCTCTATCTACCATTCTGAAGATTTATTGTTAACTGATTAGTTTATTGATTTAGAATGGTGAATGATGAATGAATGATACTCTTAAGTGATTCTACTATTTTAGAGCACAGTTTTATAAACATGGTTTTCCATACTGGTTAATTTTATGAAAGCTGCTACTTGGTCTGTCTTACAGCAATGCTGAAAACTCTTTACGACTCAGAGGGAACGTGTGGATCTTTGCATGCTGCAGCACATCATTTAGAAAGTTCTTAATGGTTTTTCATTGGTTTTGGAAAGAATGCACTAAGAGATAAGAAGTTTTATAGAATGCATGAGCAGAACTCTAATTTTCTGATCCTAAAGATGATACTGAGCTTATTTGGGACTAAGTTCTAGGCTGAATATAGGATGGCAAAAAAATCTTCTGAATATGAACAAATATCTTTTTAAAATGCTTCTGTAGAGGAAAATGGTCAGTCAGTAGCTTGGGAATAGAGGGAACAAGGAAAGAGTCAAGATCTTAGGGATTATTATGCTAGCTGATACCACCAGCTGTTGGTAAGAATGCTCACAGGTGGTACAAGTCAAACTTGTGAAACTTGATTTGTAAATGTCTGTGTGCATACATTAAATCCTCAAAGATGTGGTCTTTGCCTCTCCTCGCAGCAAAAAAGGATGGGGCAGAGGAGGAGGAAAGGATTTTTAAAGGTATTTTGTTTTGTTTTTTTCCTTCACTGGAACGTGAAACATGATGGGAGTGACTGGAAACACTACAGACAGGTGGTGGCCAAGTGTAATGGCACGGTAATTCAGGGGAAAACATGCATTTGTCTTCTCCCTCTGTAGCTCAAGGTTTTAGGACTTGTGGTATCTGGAAGGGAAGTGGCCCAAAACAGAAGTAACAAATTCAGTGTAAAGGCTGGGAGACTGCTGTGGAAAGAGAGATTTGAGGTATTGGAAAAATGTGTACTGAAAATGCTCTGGGTTGTATTCTTAGCATCCTGCTACCATGCATTAACACAGCTTTGTGAACTTAGGTGCTGACTGAATACAGCACCAAACTTTTATTCCTGAAGGTTAGAAATACTTATGGAGTAAGAGGTATCTGAAATACTCTCTCCTCATATGTTTCTTTTAATGGGTGAAAAGTAAAATGCGTTAATGTATGCTTATATAGAAACCCTTTATGATATTTTTTTTTTTCCTCACCTCATGTGGGATCAAGTGAGAAGATGAACTGAGCCCAGATCTGAGACTTCTGGAGAAACAAATACTTTCATTTCTCTTCTTTATTATTCTAATACCCATCTACTATTCATTGTTTCTCCTTTTGTGTTTGACTCTTGTATTAACAGTCATTCTATTAGCATGTATCTGAATTTTCCACCGGTTCCATATATCACATAAGGAGCACAATAGCTTGAAAAATTGTCATCTGGGACTGAAAGAACATCATGACAAAGGCAAGACCTGAAATAATTTATTTTCGGAACATTGTGGCCTACTGAGCATGGCCTTGAATGTCACCCATGTCCTCAGGCTAGAAATTCCTTTTGTGTGTTAGTTACTCATTTGAATGATACTGATACTAGTTATTTCATAAAATGCTTTCAGTTGTGATGGTAAGAAGTGCTATTTCAAAGCAAAGATTCATTATTATTCTTTTATGCTGTATGATTTTCAAAGAGCTGCTGCAAACAAAGGAGTTATTAAGGCTTCTTGAGAAATGATGTAAGTATCTATTATTTTGGTCCCCCATAACAGGCTACACTTCCACAGCACTAAGAGGGGGAATTCTAATCATGGTTAAATCGTATTTTAAAATGACACTTGCTTAATTCTAGGAGTCTTATTTCCTTAAATCAGCCATTTTTGAGTTAGTACTGTGATTTAGTGATCATATGGGCAGCAAACAAACTCCATTTCTTATTGCTTGTTTTATTGTTGGAGAGGAAACACAGGAGGAATATATTTGAAGCTTTTTGGAAGTCTAGAGGTTGTCAAAGCAAGCAGTTTTGTTTCAAAACTGGTGAGACGAGACTTCTAATATTTTTCTTTTCTGAGATAATCAGTGTTAGGAGCAAACCCCATCAATTTCAGTGACGTGATTTCCTGAAGTGTACAGTTCATTGAACTCATGACATTTAAGATCACCCACTGCTCTTTCTGTCAGTGTCTTGAGGAAACTTTCAGGGGTTATGAGAGCTGGCTATTCCCCTTTGCACTTAGAAAGTCATCTTGTACTAAACTGTAGACTCACAGCCTGGGAAGCAAAAAAAGCCAGACTGACTCAAAAGGGGAGGCATACTTATCTCTTTGGCCTGCTGTGCAAGGCTAGTGAAAGCCTGTGGCATGTTTACAAAAGCAACACCTTTGACAGAAGAACTTAGAAGTGTGTGAGTCCTGATTCCACTTTAATCTAAGGTCTACAGTAGTTTTCCCCCCAAAATAAGTTTCGTTTTAAATACAGAAAAAAGAGAACAGTTTGAATTTTTACATCCTGTGTAGTTCGTGAAAAATTCGGTACATGTTTATACCAAATAACAGTATTAGGAAGGTAGGATATGTTCCAGTTCCTCCACCTTTTTTTGAAAATAATGTTATTTGTTTGATATAGACACAGAGCAAAGTTCCTGGCTGTGAGTCCTGAGGAAAAATGTGTCTGGAGAAGAAAGAATGTGTGTGATTTTGTTTGGCATTTTTTGAGAGCTGGTGGTCACTTAAGCAGTAAGCCACTCATCATGGTGTTATGTGACTGCTGTTGCATAGAAAAGTTTAGGTACTATTAAGGAGAAGATCATGTTCTTAAGCTTGAGAATCTCAGTGAACAGTGGAAAATCTGAAAGTTAGGCCTTATATTGACCTGCTCCAACAACTAAATTGTCCTTTAAATGCCTTTGATCTTGGAACTGGTGATTGGATCATGAAAGGAAGCAGAACATGAAGGTATAAGAAAGCATACAAAAGATATGGACCTGCTCAAGCCAGTCCAGAGGACAGCCACAAAGATGGTCAGGGGGAAGAAGCACCTCCCCTATGAGAACAGGCTAAGAGAGTTGGGGTTGTTCAGCCTGGAGAAGAGAAGGCTCCAGGGAGATCTTATAGTGACATTCCAACACTTAAAGGGGGCCAACAGGAAAGATGAGGAAGGAGTCTTTATCAGGGAGTGTAGTGATGGGACAAGGTTTAATGATTTTGAACTGAAGGAGGATAGATTTAGCTTAGGTATAAGAAAGAAATTATTTTCTATGTGGGTGGTGAGACATTGGAACGGGTTGCCTAGGGTTGTGGAAGATCCCTCCCTAGAAGTGTTCAAGGCCAGGCTGGACGGGGCCTTGAGCAATATGATCTAGTGGAAGATGTCACTACCCATGGCAAAGGAATTGAAATTGGATGATCTTTAAGGTCCTTTTTAACCCAAACCATTCTCTGATACTGAACTGGAGAGTAAAATGGTGAAATGGAAGGTCCTGAACTTTGCATTTATTTGCACTGGCAAAGTCAGAAGATGCTGCAATTAAGGTTGCAATGGAAGTAAAGTAACCCATGGACAACTCCAAGTGATGTGTGATAGAAGAGGACGGTGTCTAATCTTGACAGAGAGGGCAGACTCAGCATAATACTGAGAATTGTAATAAAACAATTGCCATTAAAGACATCCAGAATAATCTCTTTGGAGAACAAAAGCTTTTATTTCACAGTATTTTTGTCCTCCATTCTGGCCTTTTAAAAGATTTTAAGTATGGTCTTTTGGATTACACCATGTTATATTACAAGTACGCAGGCATTGCTTATCAGGTATATGGCTCTTGAGCAATTTATTCTCACCAAGCTTTGTTGTATTTTTTTTGAAATTTACTTGAACACATATATCTCTTTTTACTTGTATTAATTTTGTTTAATTGTTCTTGGGGGGCTAGTAAAGTCAAGCAATAATTAATAGATTTTATTCATTAGAGGAAGTTTAAGAACTACAAAAAAAATGAAAGGAAGAAAAGCATAAGTGCAAGACATCTCATTTCACAGTCAGTGGTCTATTAAACTTTGCAGTGCAAGCAGAAGTGTTCCCAAAATAATAACTCTGCTCATGTCATTGCACAGTATGTCTTCTACACATACTAGCTTTAAATTACTTTGATATTTGCCCAACAAGTCTTCCAATTTCCCTTCTATGATATCTGAATTATTTAAGGCTATGTTTTTTCTTTTTTCTTTTAGAAAGCAGGAACTTAGGAATATGTTGGAGGTGTGACCCTGACCATTAGCAGATAAATAATGTAAGCTGTTCTATACTTTGAGAGAGATGATTGGCTCTGCAAAGATATTTGGACAAATGTGTTTGCTATTTTATTCCCATCCACACAAAAACTAATCATACTGGAAACCGCCTATGAAAGATAAACTAATAAATCTTTGCAAGAACTACGTACGCCTACAATATTTGTTTTGAAAAAGTAGCGAATAAAGGATATGTATTAGTGAGCAAACTATTGATTGATAAACCTGTCATTTCTAAGGGCTGAAAAAGTATAGCTCTTTGACTTATTGATGCAGAGATGATGGTCATTTTTATTTTAGTAACAAATCATAGTATGACAGATGCAAAGATATTAGGTGATAAATTATGAGATAGGACTATTCAGTTAGCAACTCTGAGAAAATAGTCCATTTATAGAATAATATTTACATTTAATTTATGTTTTAAATAGAAGGATATCTGAAGCTGGATACTTACATCTGAAAGGTGGTTCCATTCTAAACTGGCAAGGAAATAATGTCAGGTACTTAAGCCACAGCATATTTCAGTGACCTAATTGTGAGGAAAGAGTAGGGCACTTCTTATGTGACATTTCTACTTAGGGAAAAAGGATTTTATGTTCTGGTTCTTTAAATTAATTATTCAAAATGCTGAAACAACTAAGATTGGTTTATCTGTTCATTGACTTAGAAGTGACATGACTGAGAATGTGTAAAGCCAGACCATTTGGGTTCCATTTGCAGGTCTCCAGTGATGTGATTTATGACCTTGTCTTGCCTTGGCTTCCTTTTTTTCTTTGACCTTGTTTAGGGTTTACTCTTCAGTGCAGGCTCTGTCCTCAGTTCTTATCAATAGTTTCTGTCTACACTCTTCTTTAAAGGTAGCTATGTCCACTATCCAGGTGAAACACTTGTCTTTTGTACATTAAAATTCTCCAAAAAGCCATTTTGGGTTTGGTTGGAAGACGCATTCTCACATATACTTTGGATTAGTATATTTTAAGACCATCCAGGGCAGATGCATTAACAGTCTCTGAGTTGTACATGAGAAACGGACTTGTGTGGGCTCACCCAGAAGATAAGGAAACTTAGAACTAAATCAGCAAAAAAGATCAGGAGTATGGTCCCTTTGGAAGTCACAATTACAAAACACCGCACACCTAACTCTAATGGTTAGTACAGTAGGATTTTGTGGTAGTAATGTATTATGACTAGTGAATAACTGTACTGAGGCAGTGTTATCTTGTAGGTGTTATCTCAAGTGATGCTTGCTTTAAAACCAGATATAATTGTATTGATGCTTCTGTCAAAGTGTAAAAGAAGAGGTTGCATAGAATTAGGAACTGGGAGAAAGGTCTCATTAGTTCCTGGCTGGCAGTGAAGCTGCTTAGCTCTTTAATGCAGATTTTTTTGGGAAGCTGTATATGAAATTTTCTTTCTTCAAAATAAAAAATATCATGACTCGAAAAAAGTAAATCAGTCTGAGAAATTTCTAGGACTGATTAGATCAAGCTTCTTGAGGGAACCAAGGTTTTGCTCTTAAGGTTCAATACAGACAAAGTCTTTTGTGTGCACTCACAGTAGGTCATATTTGTCTCCAGACTGATCAGAAATAATGAATATGCAGTGTTTTTAAACAACTTTTTAAATTGCCTTATTCTAGGTGTAACCCTAGTATATCAGAGAACTATTGTACTACTTCACTGTTGTATAACAAGGTGTGAGTTACATTCAGTGTTTTGAGAGATCAAAACTTGTCAGGACGGTGAACATAAGAACAACATGTGACCGTAATATCTTGAGGTGCTTCGTCTGTAGAAGGAATTGAAATAGTACAGGTAGTATACCTTAAAGCAGGACCTTGCTTTGACTGCAAGCTCTGTGAACCATATGTTGCACAGCATCGACAAGTTCTGTCATTTTCTACTAATTTCTCCATGATGTTTAACAGATTTGTCACCATATCTGCTATGTAGTTTGAAGAAAGTTGAGCAGTCGTGATTACCTAGACACATGCGTGTGATAAAGTGTGAAAAATACATTTGGAGGGCAAGAGGATTTGCTATGTACCCTGGATGTACCCATTTACCTTGTCTGTGGTCTAGCCTTGGATAATGAATGAAAAATGAGTTTTCATCATTAAGACTTAGAGCTCACCTTTAAACATTCATACACAACTGATACTCTTATGATGTTGAACCATAACACTTGCTGAGACATCATGATCCTTCTTGTCTGCAGCAAGTAGAAGGCACTCTAATTTAAAACATTGACTATATTTGTGTCTGCGTGTTAAACAGATATAATACAAAGTTCACTGTGTGCTCTTATCTAGCTTGTATTCTCTCAATTGGAACTAAAATTTAACGAGATCAATGCTCTTTGCATCTGACAGTCTTAGTATGACATCTCAGCCTGCTTCAGTCTCAGTGTTTACAAACCACCAACGGAGACAAATAACCTCTTGTCATAGAGGGTGAGGAGTAGCCCCATGTTTACTCAGAAAGCAAACACGAATAGCTTTTCAACATTCTTACCTGAAGCTCGGTTCAAAAGTGATACCTGAAGTACTGGAAAAGGTGGAATTAATGGACAGAACTGTGGTGCTCATCTGAACTGCTGACTAAAGTAAAGAGGAGCAAGACTTCCTCTGGGCACTGATGCTTATTTCTTCCTAAGACTACTGATAGAGCACCTGATAGCTTGCTCAGAGTTTGTGCCTTGTATGCTTCATGACAAAAGAGAAAGGAGAGGAAACCACCCTATGCTCTTCACTCTGTTGTGAAAGTCACCTTTCTTCAATGTAGAGACCCTGTCTGTTACAGCTATTAAAAAGGTCATGATAGCACCTGAGGCCAATCTCACATTTATTATATGAATATGAAATAGATATTGAAGGGGAAATGATGTTAATCTTTATATTTACTTATTCTCTAAGACCTGATCTTGGTCTGAGGAACTGAGAATCTCCTCAAAGGTGCTTAGTGGCATGCAGGGAGCGTTTATATATGATGCATTAACATTGCTTGCAAGCAGTACTTTTGTTCTCTTACTGGCATGATGGTGTCTAGTGCCATCTGAGATGCTCTAGGACATCTAAATGTAGGTGGCAGATATAATGTAGGACCTGTTGACTTCAAAGATGACATGGGAGGTTTGCTATGGTATCTTGGAACATCTCTGATGGTATTCTATGCCTATGTATGGCAAATGGCTCAAGGCTTAATCGTCTTGCATATCACAGGGTTTCTGAGGTCTATGAAGTTTAAGGCAAGAACTATGGTGGCCAGACATAGTATCAAATAAGTATCTAAAAGCACTGTGATCCTGCAGAGAAATATATCTTGTGCTCATAGGAATGCTTTACTTAATTAGATTAGTATTCTCTATGTAGAAGAGAATTTGAACACAATTACTTAATTAGTCATGTACCTTTCCTTTGTCTATAGTAATTGTGAAATAAAGATAGCAGGTATCAAGAATCTGAATCTGTGATATTGGCCCCTAACCTTGGCTTCTGTTACTCAGATAAAATCAGCCTTGTATTGAATTTTACATTTATCTTGTTGTCGTGGGTTAGGGCTGGGCCGGCC